>NW_009259531.1:4053413-4090163 GCF_000687185.1 Egretta garzetta | reverse complement strand
TAGCTTCCAACTCCTCCTGTTTGTTTCCCATGCTGCGTGCGTTTGTATAGAGGCATCTCATCTGAGCTGTCGGCCTCATCACCTTCACAGCCGAACACCCCTCGTTTCCTTTGAGGTGTTTCACGGGCTTTTCCTTGTTGGCTCCTACTACCTCAGGAGCCTCCGGCTCACCTCTGCCAGACTTCAACTTCGCTGCAGCGCCCCTGGCACACTGCTGGGCAACAGACTGAGGGCTCATACTAGCCCTCGGTCCCTCTAACCCTTGCGTATCATCCCCTAGCCTGTCGCTGGCAATCCCGATAGGTTCCCCTTCCCCCTTTACATCTAGTTTAAAGCCCTGTCAATGAGCCCCGCAAGCTGCTGGGCAAAGACCCTCTTCCCCCTTTGAGAAAGCTGGCTACCATTTGATGCCAGCAAGCCCGGTGCCGTGTAGACCATCCCATGATCAAAGAACCCAAAGTTGTGGTAGCGACACCAGTCATGAAGCCACGTGTTAATAGATTGAGTTCGCCTGTATTGTGGAGCAAGGGATGACAAAAATCCAAAGGCATGAACGTAAGCATAAGTTGAAATAAAAGACAGACAATAACTAGCACCAGTGGTACCATCCATCATCACTTTATCAACAGTTGCATTTTGGAAAGCTTGAAACAAACCATGTTTATAAAACCAAGAAATTAAGAGTTCAGGGAATTTACTGAAAGTCAGACTGACCACAGTCATCCCTCGCGGTCTTGCAGAAGTGCAATGAGTGCTGACCTATAATCTTCAATGGACTGTTTAAAAGAAACCGGAGAAATTCATGGAAGAAAATTGCATTCAGATCTACTAGGCAACACCCCAAATACTGGCTCAAGAAGTCTTAACAGCACAAGGGATTTTTTTTTTTTAATTTCATTATGATTCTACAAAGGTTACTGTGTTACAAAAAGTTAATTTTCTGATTTTAAAATAAAATATGTTAAACCAAAATAACATCTACTTTGCCTTCCTGAAGTGCCATACTATTTTCTGTCACTTGATTGTTTGATATACCTTTCCATCAACTGTGAAGAAAAAGCATGCACATCAAAAAAGCATCCTCCTTCCTCTTTTGCTAAATAAACTTATTGAGTAGACTGAAGACTTTAAAATAGTACAGACCTTTGCAATTCTGAAAAAAATAGTGAGACATAAAAGGAACAAACTTTAATAAACTATTAAATAGTGGCACAAGCCCAATTTTAAAAATATTTTTAAGGTCATCATGAAGACAAACAGGTCCTGCAAAAAACTAAAGCAAACAAGTAATTGCAAATATCAGTGCATTACTGGTCATGATACCATATGTTTACACAACTTCCAGAACATCCTTCAAGGTTTAAATACTTGGATCTCTGTTTCTGAAATCTCTCACTCTTACACACTTGCTCACTGCTTGCAGACAGGATTGGAAGTGTTATAAATACTAATTTCAGGCATATTTTGAAGACTGTTTTAGCTCAGAGTCCTGTCCTATTTTATGCTACACAGAAAAGGAGATCAATTCACACCTAAAATAATGTTGGACTAATAGTACAACTTCACACAGTGCAGAATTGCCAGTCACATCTAACTAGCCATCACAATACACTACCCATCTGCAGTTTGCTCCACACTCTTGAAAAGATGCGCTATTTCTGAAATACCAACTCCCAATGCCAAATTGTGCTATGGACAGTTTTTGGACAAGCATTTCCAGGGTAGAAATAGGTTATTCCCACATAACCTGTAGAAATAAACCAAATTAGGTTTACTTTGGAAAAAAATTACTCATTTTCAATATTTTAGTAAACATATGATACAAAAAGCAGACGACTGTCATCCAGTGTGCCATTTTAAATGTTTTTCACATTCATCACTACATGTTCTAGATAGTAGATGCATCAATATGGCTTTTACTATCTATTTTGGGGATTCTGGAGCAGAAGCCCCCTATATAGTCATCAAACTATTCTCGAAAGATATGTATGTTTAGAATCTCATCCAAAGGTCATTTTTTTCCCAGTAGAGCCCACTACATGGTTCACACAGGCTGAGACTTACCTTCTGCCTTCTAGATTTATTTGCAGGTTGTTATCACCAAACAACAGTAGGCAATTAGAGCTGGGATACAGCCTGCCTTCTGGTGATGTACAAAATAGGGAAGAAACAAAAAAAAAAAAAAACAACTGAAAAGTGAAAGGCAGAAAGAATGGGAAGGGTCATGAAACACAGAAAAAGCATGCTATTTATTGGGCTTAGAGAACAGGAAGAACTCCTGACATTATACCTGTTACTCAAGTAGCTACACTAATTGAATATACAGAACACCTATGAAAAAGTGATGGCGGCACTATTATTGTTGTGTTGTTGTTATTATTACATTAATTACAGGCCAGGAAACATACCCTCATTTAGACAATCCTTCATCCATTTATTTTTATCAGATCATCTCTGACATTGCTCAGTTAGATCCTCTCTTACAGGTTTTAGTTCTTCCACCAGAACCCAGGCAGAGTTTGACAGGCTTTTTGAGGACATATTCCTGTTTAAGAATTTTCAAATTAGTTCAAAATTAGTTTACTTTAGCTCAATTAGTTTACTTTTTCTTCCATTGCAGCTCTTCAGTCATGACTTCAAACTCTGCAATCACTTTAAACAGAGCTGACATTCAGTCCCTGTTTCTCAGTTCTCCATTAAACCTCACACAGGAGGTTACTGTTTGCTTGTCAGTGACTGCAAGTGTATAACCATTTAAATAAACTAGTTTTTATTAAACATGCTTTCAATGTTTGAACTTACACCTTTCTTCAGCTGTAATACTGCTGAGTTGTCCATATGGATTACATGATGCTTCCCCTCCTCTGTTACTGCAGAATCAACTACAGTAAGAATTTTGCTTATGGCAGAGGAATTAATGAATGATTAAACACTTCACAGTATGGCAAAAAGACACTTCTGGTACAGGCAAATTCTTAATAGCTACCACTGTCCCAAATTTGTCTTGCATGCATGGGGCACAAGTGGATTCTACACAGGACGGATACTCCATCTTGCATACCAAACAGTGCTGATGAGTAGCTCTTCTCTCAACAGTTACATCACATTGTAAACATTATTTTTATTATGTACAATTTGACCTATGGGAAGGGTGGGAAATTCAAGCAATGACGATCATTCATTTAAAGTCAGATGAAATGTGGCAGCTATTTGTTTAAAAGGCTTCATAGATGGGTACAATAACTACTCTAACCTACTGAATTAGAATGGCAAAAGTAGACAGTGCTCAGAGGCTTTCTATGTCTTCTGACAATGCAATACAAAATTTCCACATAATTTGGATGATAAGAGTTCAACATGCCACCTTTCTTCTCGCTAACCATTCTGCCAAGTTATTTATTCCTTCCCTGTGAAAATTGCCAGCATTATCTTGCAGAGTCTCTACCAAGGTAAAATAAATTGTTCCAGATGACACGGATAGCTGGAACTATACTCCCAAAAAAGCAGAGATTAAAATGAGAGTTATCTGCTATTTACAACATTTTGTATTAAAAAAAGCTGAAAACAAGGGAATTTCATTACAAAATTTGCTTCCTTAAAGTCAATGGACTTCCAAAGCAAAGCATGATGTTTCATGCTCATTTCATTTCCTCACATTTGGAATTAAGCTGATTAAACGTACTCACAACAGATGATGCCAAATTTGTCAGAAGCTTAGTCTCCTAGCAACAGGTATGGTACAGTATTACTAATAGATTAATGACATGCACTAATAGATTAATGGCTTGAAGCTATGTACTATCTAAAAATCTTCATTTTAAATAATGTATCAACTGCACATGTGGAACTACAGAGGTTTCACAGTTCGTAAATTAAATCCTCTAGATTTCTATAAAATACTATTCAAGTGCAAAACAAATTGTTTAGCAAGCAAAAGCACACAGGCCTTCAGGTACCCAAAGACATGGGCGTTGGGTTTGATGGTCATTGTAGGTCCTTTCCAACTGAAATATTCTATTCTATTCACCTGCATCCTTTTTCATCTCTGACACTGATACAGTTATTTCCCAGAAGAAAATGCTGAGTACTTTATTGCAATGATCACACAGATGGAAGTGACTGATGTAAAGCTAAGAGCACCAAAAAGAAAAGTTAAGTCAGAAACAAGTACTAATGCATATAGCGAACTGGATTTGCATAAGCTTCCAAAAGTGCTGGAAAAGATTTCACTTTTGTATTTAAATAAGGTAATTTTCATTTGCTCACAGCTATTTAGTATTTACCTTTCACCAAACTTGGCCCTTAGCCTACTGGTTTTCCCAGCAGTGAGTAAAAAGTTGATACAAATCGATGGTTTGTTTCATAACAACTTCCTCTCTCCCATCAAGCACAACAATTAATTTCTAATCCAGCTGGAAGAGACCAAACTGCAAAATAGAATATTGATTTGCATTTGTATTCATTTTAATTTAGAGAGGCATAGTACAATCCATGTCCAAGCATAAGACTGTCAGACACGCAAATACTATTGCCATTTTTAAAACAGTATTCTTGTCATAGCAAGGTATTTCACAATTCTAATGCAAATATATAGCTTTTGAAGTTATTGGTATAAGTCACATAGATTACAGATCTGTTTTCTCTAACTTGCATCTAGTACTGCAGCTTAAAAGTCTCTAGTTCTGCAAGCAAAAGAAAGCCTACATATATCTGTCAAATCTTATAAACATCAGCAAAACAAGTTCCTTTAATGCAAACATTAGTGCAAGACACAAGCACCCCCTCAAAAAATACAGTTCACAAAAGCTCAGCAAAGACTCATTTTGTCAGCTAAGATCTCTCAAGTTTCTGTCCTCATTAATGATGTGTTAAATTCCAATGCCAGCACCTTGGCATGTGAAAGTTGTGTTTACTTGTTCTCCACCGACTAAAGCAACACAACGCTCCACATGAAGAAATGTGCCCGGACAACTTTCAGATTCCAGCCTAGTTCAGGCATCCTCAATTTTCTCTAGTTTGCAGCACAGACTTCCCTGATAAGCACTTGACCCTTGCCTCTACTGTGCTAAGAAATCTAGCAGGTCTGACAATAGGAGAAAGTTGGAGCTCCCAAGGCCATGGTATTCTGATGAGGAGGAGGATATTGAGCAACTTTGTAGGGAACATGAAAGCTGGATGAGGAGCTCAGATTAAGAATGGAAATGGAAGGATAAGGAAAGACATTCAAGAAAGAAGATGGGATGCAGGTAATAATCAGCCCTTTTTTTGAGGGACAGAAAGGAAAGATACAAAGTCTTAAGAGGAAACAAGAAGGAATTACAAAGTTCAAGGTAATCCATCAGAGAAGAAACAGAGTTTGATAAATAGCCCAAAGAATATGACCAGGAGTCAAGGTGAGGGAAAAAATTTATCAGATTAAGAGCTTGGAGGGAGGAGATTGCTTAGGCAAGGAAAAAGGAGCGGACAGTCCAAGACATTTAAATTCTGCTGCTAAATTTTTATTTCTATAGGTGTAACATTAGAGCTGTTCCAAACCTGATGTAATTACAAGGCATGACAGAATTCTCTTGCCAGAGAGGAGCAATAAACTATAAGAAGAAAAAATAATAACATGTTTGTACTACAGTATGATAGGAGAAAGAGAATGGGGACTGATTATGTGAATCCTATTAGCACTTTGCATCTGGTCTCAAACAGTAATGAGTTACTTCCAACTACTGGAATAGGATAAATATATCGAACACATTTTTAATGTATAGATTGCTATAGTGAAAGACTTAAGGACTGAAACCTTGACTGCCATTTTGCTGGAACAGAACAGGAAAAAATCTTGGATTTGGGAGAAAAGACCCCCCCCCAATTTTTTTTATAAAGATTTTATAATTGTTGTCTGATTTGACTTATAAATGAACAGTTAAATTTTATCTTAACCTGTCTTGGGATTAAGATAAAGACCATTAAGCAAGACTGAGGTGAATAAGTAAAGAGACATTGCTTTCACCCAAGAATGTGGCAATCAAGGCATCTTAAGAAGTCCCACAGTTCCTCAGCACAATCTTCCCCGTATCCACTGAAGGAGACGGTGGGCTCCCTTTCAAGCTGTATGAGCCAGCTGGCTCATACATATTAATACATATTAAAGGAGACATCAGCGACCAACCCTAACTAATCCAGAAGCCTTCCCAGCATAGAGTCAGAGAGGAGCACATCACAGCTTGTGCTCAGTTATACCCACAATACCAAACCTGCACATCTTTCCCTTCAAAGAGAATAAGAAAGCATTGCTGTCATTGCTAAGAACCCAGCCAAAGCAACTGTCAATGGCAGGTTCCGGTTGCCAAACCAGTATATCGCCACCCTCTGTTAGCCAGATGAGGCCTGTTGCCTGCACTACTGCATTTTGTTGAAACTGATCAAAACTATTCTAAGACACAATGAAGCTTGCATGATTCTGTTAAGACAATGGAAGTGATGTCAAAAAAAAGAAAGCAGGAAACAAGTCTTACTTGCCCTTACAGATAACCAGTCCAAATCTAATGAAACTAGGCAATGCCTTACTTTTTAAGGAGATAGCTACCATTAAACTGTGAGTAATAACCTTTAGTACATGCTGAAGAAAGAGAAGAGTCAAGTTTAATTTACTCCAAACATTTAAGTGAAAGTTAACAGGATTTATGGGTACCATTTCACAGAAATAACCTAATAAAAACAGGAACAAGAGGCATTTATAGTGTTCAGAAGCTGTCTCAACACCAAAAGATGATTTCTGATTCAAATGAAGCTGTACCATATTTCAGTATAGCTCCAACTAATCTACTATCCTGACCTGCCACCATGCACACTCCTTCCTCCTTAAAGTTCATGTTGAATAGGTTAAGTAATACACTATTGCACCGTGAATCCATTCACAAGCATAAAAACGCATACAGCATAAAATTGTGACATGCACTGTAACTGTAGCAAACTGTAAATTTTTAAACATCTAAAACTAAACTTTTATATTGAACACGTTACCTTTAAGAGAAAATCTTACCCAGAAAGGGCTGTAAGCTTCATACAAGGTAACAATTCACAGCATTGCAAACACCAATAATTCTAGTTAAAAAATTATCTTCTATTCAAGAAAGCCAGACTTCCTACCTTCACTACAGGGTGTCCTCCAGTAGATGCTTTTACTGCTCCTCTGCTTCCTTCTGTTTCATAGTGAGCTCTGTGATGAGTTTTAGGCTGGACTTCTATTTTCAGTTCACACTGCCCATAATGACTCGGTAAAGGCCAGTCAAGAGGCGGCAATGAAGATGTGCTGCAATCAAGATGAGCACCCTTTGGTTAAATGAACTATTACCATTTGGCCACAGTAAAAAGTTAACTTCACTGTAAAATACAGACAATGATGTCACTTTCCTAACAAATGATGACCAAATAGCTATTAGCCTAAAACTGTTACTTGAAAACTCCAAAATTTTGGTGGTGCATTAAAATCTTCAATTAAGTATTTCTTTTCGGGTTGTTAGAGCAGAATTTCTTCCTTCCAATACCTGATTAAAAGAAAGGTACTGTATAACCTCCCTGCCCCACATTACCAGTGCTATTCTATAATGCCTTTATATTATTTTTTTTATCCCCAAGTATATCAGCAAGCAAGTTCAAATGTTGTTTAGAGGGAACAGTCTGAATTCAATCTGTAAGTCATTCAGTTTTAACTCTGTGCATTATTATCTTCCAGATTGTTGGGGTTTTTTTTCTAAGATTGGCAAGCACTGCACTTTGTTAACTATCATTAAAATGAACACTATATGATGATCCAAAACTTTGAAGGTAGTAGTCCTACCCAAGCATAAGGACTTACTGCAAGAAAGACACCTAAAGTACATGCTTAGATTATCCACAGATTACATATATGTATACACACACCCTTACACACCATAGCAAAGTCACTCCAAGGAAGAAGAACAAAATGCAGTAATATAAGTAATACATAAGAACATCAAAGGGAAATAAGCCACATGATACCACCAGTGCTTTTATACCTACCCTTTTACCTGCTTAGATTTATGATTTTAATAAGATCAACAATCAGATTCAAGTCAGTAATTACCTGGTAGAGCAAATTAATTTAAGAACATTTAAAAGTGAACATTTAAAAGTGAACATTTAAAAGTGAACAATTACAGCATTGTGTACCAAACAAGAACATTCACAATAAAACCAAGCTTCTATTAAAACAGTTTTGTACTACCTTACTTGGACCAACAGGGAAAGCTAATTAGGTTTTAAAGAGATGGACAAATATTGGTTTGTAGCGTTATCCAAGAAAGCTAAATTCCATTTCTTTCCACTTTACAGAAAGTCAACAAAAACCTCACCACCAATCCAAAGCCATGCAAATTTCCACAAACATGAATAGCTACAGGTCCAAGAAAGATTAATTATACCTCTAGAGAATTTAGCTGAGACCTATAAAACATACCCACATTTGAGAAAGAAGATAATGCTCGGAATGACCAAAAGAGAAAAGAAAGCTCTGTCTTTAGCAAGTATCTGGATGGACTTGGGCTCAGCCTGCAGCACGATACATCTACCTTTTACTACCAAAAATCATTGTCACTAAGCATGGGAACGAGGGAGAAGAAACGGCACCACTTGCTGGCCTCCTCCTACAGAAGAACAACCTACGAGCCTGTTGACCTGCTGCTTCATGGAGTACATCTACCGAGCACTTCAGGAGAGAGCTCACATTCTAATATAAGCCTTATCTCCCGAAGCACCTTTCTGAGAGCAATGGGAGGAACAAGAGCATTTCCTTTTCTTCTTACTGAAAGGAAGAAATGTGAGCGATAAATCATCGCCACAAGCATTCGGTGTACAGCAAAGACTCCTTGTCCCCCAGTAAGGAGGTCTGATGACTGGTCCTTCCACAGCAATAGCATTTACTGGGTAGGAGAGGACTGGTGATGTCAGCAGTAGAAGAGGAAAATTGACAGGAATGCAGTATAAGCCCAATCCTTCCAGCTACTTACCACAGGCCAAGACGTACTGCCTAAATGCTACTATTGGCTATCAACTAGACCTTGCCATTCACTTTTATAGCTACTGAAGGAGAAGAGGACTCAAGTCTTCGGTCTGAAAAAGGAAAGAAAACGTCAGGATTAGAAGATACTAAAAAGAGTTTAAAAAGAAATGTAGCACGTGAGAAATTTTTCTTTAGTATTTCTGGAAACCTTTTTCTCCCTATATAACCAAATTTTCTATGTCAAAATAGTTGATATACACAGTGAACAGACACAGTCCCTAAGACAACTTGGTATTACACCCCCCCACCCCACCCCCTGACTATATACCAACTACTGGGAGGTATTACTGAAAGTTAACAATAAACTCAGTCAAGAAAAAAGTATTTGTTGCTTGTGACCACTCTCCATACAGCCTCTCAGAGAGGTTTACTCCTTCTGCAATTAACTAATAAAAATGTGGCACAAGCTGTATCAGACTCCCATTATCTCCTGAAAAAATATTTGGGATACTAGAACAAACACAGAGACAGGAAAATAACCAAGTCTTAAGATTTTGTCATTCTCTGAAAACAAATAGAAAATATCAGCATGAGAAAGCAAGCAAGCACACAACGCATGTGCAGATGCCTAAAACATCAAAAAATTGGAAAGCTTTCAAAATACAGTTTTCCAAATAAATTACATAGCTTTTGAGGCTGGGCTGCATCAAACTGATGTTTTCTAGATGTAGCAGGCTAGAGAGTTACAGCTGTTTCCCTTTGGAATTTGATGTTGGATACCCAAACTGTTGTTTCTCTCTGAATATTTTTTTGCTGTGTCCAGCACCCTCAACTTCTCAGCAGCAGTGGAATCTTAAAAAGTTTTAAGGCACACTGTCATGCATCTTTCTGCCCTGCGAAGATATCAGTTTAACGTGTTTCTGCTTCTACATCACCTTTTCACTTATTTCAAGAAAAATGCTGTAGAGATATATGTTAAACTTTATTTCATTTTGAAAGGTAAATTTTTGAATCCTACCAGACCCCCAGTTGTCTATACAGCTTCTTCAAACAGAACTAGTGAGAGACAGGCAGAGCAGGAACTTCCTAGCCAGCACCATCGCCTTCTGAAAGTCACATGAACCCACAAGCTTGCACATTAAATAAATTTAAAGAATATCAGAATACAGTCTACAAACTCTTGGGGTTTTTTTACACTATGTAGAAATGAATATCGAAACAGAAGTATCATGTCAGGTTTTGGGTGGCAAGAGGTAATAAGTTTGCGTATATTATGAACACTTCCATTATGAAGCAATGCTATTTTTGCACCAGATGTTGCTGACTGCTGCTTTGAAGCTGCTACCTTTACTGCATTTAAGGATCTGTTCTCAAGAAAATGTTGTTCAGTCTACACTATTAGGTGAGGATCAGCAGTAAAACTGCTAGACTATTAACTCACCACAGTTATGTTGTTTATCAGTTGTTAGCCATGCATTGAGTTCCAATAATCTCTGATAGTTCGGAACTTACATAAGTTCAAAATTTAGTGCTGCATTACTCAAAATATCTGGAACTTGTTTAAGAGTAAGAAGCTCAGCTGCTTCAGAAATGAGCAAAAACTTGGTGTTACAAAAAGATTTCTGTCTCCCCTCGCTTACACGATAGCATTTGCATTACTGATAAAGCCACCTAACTTTGCATTTAGAACCCAGAATCCAGATCAGCTGCTGATTGTGGGTTTTTTCCAAGTCATTTTAGATCAAAAGATTAAAAGAAATAAGAACCTTTGCTATTTAAAACCCTCACTTTTCAGACTTGATGGAGGAGGAACACATTTGTAGACACTTCTACACGTTTCATACAAAACTCTACCTGCTTCATCGCCGAATTACTGTTACAATAGCTTGTGACCTAGTCTTTCATAGAAGTTACTCTAATTTTTTATTTTCTTTAAATGAGAAAAAAACCTTCTTAATGATGCAGTAACCTACTAGTAAAGCACCAAATCACGTATCAGGGAACAGAAATAATGAGTGACAGTCATTCTAAAACTTTCATTAAATCAAATCTCAGCATGTTGTTGAAACAGCACCAACCTGTAAACCTACAAATGTTCTTCCAGTAATACCAAGAGAGTTTTATAATCTGATTAATGCAAGCCTCCAAAAGCTCATACTCCTATCACATCAAGATTAAAGGCTTCAGAGAACAGCAGCTATTAAAGGAAACTCAGAAGTAAAGAAGGCACCCTTCAGTAGTATCCTCAGCAGAAGCCACTGCGTTTAAAATTATCACTGAAGTAATTTAACAGATAACTTCTTCATCTGCAACCATTACCTCTAAACCAGAACTGATTCAGGCTGCACAAATTGATAAGGAAATACCTAATGTTCAGCATAAGGACAGCCAAATGTGTCCATATTGACTTCAGTATTCAGAGCTGTAGAAGACAGGGCCCAGCTCACAGGCTGACTATGCCTCTCTTGAACAGGAAGAAACAAACCCCACAAAACAAGATTGCCTTGCCTCTTTGCATTTGACTGTGGCGCCACAGCAGTACATGTGGGACAAAAGGAAGAACAAAGCTTATGAGAGCCACTAAAAATAATCCAGTTAAAAATTTAAACCAGTTACCTTCCATTTGTAGCGCTCTTCCTGGGTAATTCACTGGAATTCAGCTGGGGCTTTGTGCAGACAAACTGCCAACGCTGGTAACCCAGCTGAAGCGCATGTGCAATTAGCTCAGTTTTAGTCTAATGCTCTCTTGAACTCCTTGCTTACAAAGTTTTTGAACACAGGTGGAACTGATAGAAGAACTCATTTTAGCCACTCTGTATGAACATGTTCCTGCCTCTTTGTAGTCACTAATTCTAGCAATAACCTTTTCAAGATATCTACCTGGATCTCAAGATGCTTGTGAAAGTTCTTATTTCCTTCACTGGTTGAGATTCACAGATCTCCTAGAGTGATTTTATTATTTCTTAGTTGCAGCACAAATAACATTTTCCACTTGCAGCTCCTCCCAACACATCAGAATCTGTCATTGTGGGAAAAAGCTCAATGGATACAGTACAATGGATATTCCACATCTTTTCCTCATCCCAAGTTTTTTTACAGAGATTAACCAACAGCGTATCTTGTGATGAGTCAATGTTGCAACACAGCAAACCCCTGAGAATCTCAAATCATAACTACGATCCAATACTACTGTCCTCTTCCAGAAAGCTTGTAGAGCCAAAATACTGCTGTGGTTGCTCTTCACTACCTAGAACAAAGCAACATTTTCCCTGGTGAAGTAATTTTGGAGTTAAGAATTTTGGGGCCATTCCAGTTGCCACAGTGGCTTATCAACAGACTTTTAAAATACTGTTTACATTCAAAATATCCCTATTCTACTACTAGCAGACCCACAGTTAACTATGCTTTCAGAGTACTGATACGGTATACTGCCAAGTAAAATCTATACTTTATCATTTCAGAACAAAGTAGAGAGCTGAACTGCATGTACAGCATGAAGGTCCCATATTAAATACTACCAGAATTTTTCTGGATTCATTAACGGTGTGTAAACATTACAGCAATAGCCTAGCTTATTAAAAATTGAAGAGGTTCAAAGATCTCTTTCTTGTCTCACTTAAGTGTGTCCTTATCTTCCAAGTCAGCGATTTGCAAATATTTTTACTTTAAAGTTTTGCTAACGTAGCATAGCTGATGTTATTTCTATTTATCAAAATAAGATGATAACTACTTAGCAGAATAAGTTTGCCTATGGTCCTCTCACACTGGAAGATTTATTCTTCTTAAAATTAAGACCAAAGTCCCAATAGTTATCGTAAAAATAGAACATAATTCTGCTACTTTCTACTCCCCAGGCTTCCAAGAGAAGGATCCAGGCAAGAGAAGCAACTTTTCCAAGTATTTGGCCATCTACCATTATATTTAAACTATTTTTTTCCGAAAGAGTAAGCAACATTGTCAGCTATCTTAGTTTCCAGCAGTAACTGCCAGGTAATTGCAGGTAAAATACTCTCAAGTTGCCATAAAACATCCATCGCTAAAAAGATTCCTGAACTGTAAATACATCTACCAAAACCTGTTTTTTCATCACCACTGGAACAAAGAAACTACTTGATATCCCATTACTTCTCAGTGCTCTAGATTAAGTTTGTGACACAGCATTCTGAAGACAAACATCAGTTTCTACAGTAGTTTTTAAGCCAACGTGTAAGTCTCTCAGAAATCCATGAGGAAAGACACAGTATACTGGGTTCATGTGGCAAGATTTTGGTAGTGGGGCGGCTACAGGGGTAGCTTCTGTAACAAGCTGCCAGAAGCTTCCCCCATGTCCGATAGAGCCAGTGCCAGCTAGCTCCAAGGCAGACTCACTGCTGGCCAAGGCCAAGCCCATCAGCGACAGTGGTAGCGCCTCTGAATAACATATTTAAGACGGGGAAAAAAACCAGCACAACAGCAACTGCAGCCAGACAGAGGAGTGAGAATCTGTGAGAGGAACAGCTCTGCAGAAACCAAGGTCACTGGAGAAGGAAGGGGAGGAGGTGCTCCAGGTACTGGAGCAGAGATTCCTCTGCAGCCCGTGATGAAGACCATGGTGAGGCAGGCTGTCCCCTTGCAGCCCATGGAGGTCCATGGTGGAGCAGATCTCCACAAGCAGCCTGGGGAGGACCCCACACTGGAGTAGGTGGATACCCAAAAGAGGCTGTGACCCAATGGGAAGCCCACACTGGAGCACGCTCCTGGCAGAAGCTGTGGCCCTGGGGACAGAGGAGCCCACACTGAGCAGGTTTGCTGACCAGGCTTGTGACCCTGTGGGGGACCAACACTGGAGCAGTTTATGAAGAACTGCAGCCCATAGGGAAGACTCATATTGGAGAAGTTTGTGGAGGACTGTCTGCCATGGGAGGGACTCCATGATGGAGTAGGGGAAGAGTGTGAGGAGTCTTCCCCCTGAGGAGGAAGGAGCAGCAGAGACAGTGTGTGATGAACTGACCCCAACCCCCATTCCCTGCTGCAGGGGAGGAGGTAGAGGAATGAGGAGTACAGTCAAGCCTGGGAGGAAGAGAGGGGTGGGGGGGAAAGTGTTTTAAGATTTGTTTTTATTTCTCATTACCCTACTCTGATTTGATTGGTAATAAATTAAACTAATTTCCCCAAGTCAAGTCTGTTTTGCCCATGATGGTAATTGGCGAGTGATCTCTCCCTGCCCTTATCTTGACCCATAAGCCTCTCATTGTATTTTCTCTCCCCTGTCCAGCTGAGGAGGGGAGAGATAGAGCATCTGGTTGGCACCTGCCTTCCAACCAGGATCAACCCCCCCAGTAAAAGAAACCAGGTTTTAATTCAAGATTTTTGCCCAGTAATGAGTATTGCCTGGTTATCTACCAGCCACAAATCCACAATTTGTTCCCATCAAATACTTCAGGGGTTAAAGAAAGTAAAAATTACTCTTTAAGTTTATGACCCTACAAAGTGCCTATTTGCTTGAGATAGAAATCAGATTCTCAAGATCTATTTTACAGAACCTAAAACTTACTGTTCCACTAGCCCTTCATGCTAAGTCATAAGTTTAAAGCAAAAGAAAACAAACCAACAAACCTAAAAGCAAAAATAACAGAAACCCCACCATTTTCAATTGCATCATCACTGACCACTCTTCTAACAAAATGCTCCATGTTACCTACATCAGTGCTGGTCATGTCTGTGACGGTTGCTAATACACATATTGCTTATTGTCTTATGAATTGTATTTTTAGTGACAAGTCCTCACCAAAAGTATTATATTGTATCATACTGATTGCTCAGCAGAGGTTTCTGGTCATCCCTATACTCTTTTTATTCCCATTGATCAAAGTTTAAAAAAAAAAAGTATTGTTAAAGAGACTTTCTAAGTTTGGTTGGTTGGTTGGTTGAACATCTTTATCAACAACCTGGACAAGGGGATTGAGTGCACCCTCAGCAAGTTTGCAGATGACACTAAGCTGGGTGGAAGCGTTGCTCTGCTTGAAGGTAGGAAGTGATAGGACAAGAGGAAATGGCCTCAAGTTGCACTAGGGACGATTTTGATTGGGTATTAGGAAAAATCTCTTCACCAAAAGGATTATCAGGCACTGGAATGGGCTACCCAGGGAAATGGTCAAGTCCCCCATCCCTGGAGGTATTTAAAAGACAGGTAGACAAGGTGCTTAGAGACACGGCTTAGTAGTGGACAGGTACAGTTGGGCTCAATGATTTTAAAGGTCTTTTCCAACCAAATGATTCTGATTCTATCCTGGGAAGAAGCTAGGCTGTAGAAGAAAGAGTTATCTTAAATAACAGTAACAGGAGCAACAATATAATAAAATTATGAAATAACTTCATTGCTGAATATTCTGCAAAATGACCAATTTAATCTGCCATCGGAAGAGCGCTCATCTGCCAAGTCACTTGGTTAATGGCATCATTGACAGATACCTTCACTATTCCTAGATACAGAAGACACTACATAGTTCCTTTTTACCTGTTTGAAAGGGATTTTTGCACTGGTTCTGTCCATTGTCACTTGTCTAGACTTATCTTGACAAGGAAGCAGAAATGTGACTCAGGGCACATAATACACATGCATTTTTAATATGCTACACACTGGCAGATTATGGGTTTCTTAGACCAAATAACAAACGGTCATCTAACAAAGTTGTTTGGATGGCATCTGAAATATGGCTAAAATGATCAAAAGCATGTTACACATTTTTAAATTTTTATAAATGTGGCACACTTACTGAACATAGAAGAAAGGAGGAAAACAGTCAGGACTTTATAGATAAACTAAATTACAGATTTACAAAACTTTAGATAGCAATTGGAGAAGAAGGTGCTATCCGCACATTTCACACCATGTCACATGTGAGGCAAGTTATCCCCACTTCTTCCAGGGGTCAGTTTATTGCAGGTGAGTGTGCACACTTGTCAGTCACTTCATTTGCTTGGAATCAGTACTCTAGTTTACTTCATGCACTACTTGACAACACAATCAAGACATTTAAAAAGCATATTAATTGTAATACATATATTAATTTATATTGCAATTAACATATTATATATCTAATATGTAATACAGATATAAATTGCAATTAATATCTAACTCTTTATGACAACTGAGGTGCTCAATTTTGGTCACTGTCATAAACTATTTAAGAAACAGTGGATCTTCTTGCATTTCATTTTTATTCATAAAACATAAGAGTAAACTTAGGTCCCCTACTTTACAAGCATCAATATTATAAAGTATTACATAATGGAATGTTATGTTTTAACATACTGAAGATGCATACTCTTATAGCACCTGTGGAACAGGCTACAGCTGCTAAGTAATTCAACATTTCACTGAGGATACAGCTGCCAATGCAGCCACTTCCACTAATTCAACAGTCAGCAACATTTTTGGCAGCAAATGTATACAGCTTAATAGTTTTATTTAGTTTACTTGTGAATAGGTGTAGTCTTTATTGTCTTCTGCATGTTTACCCATTTTGTATTTATACAAGTTCTTCAGTACCAGCTTCTAAATAACTCCTGACATTTAAAAAATATTTTTATTACTTATTGAAAGCAGTAAAATTGATTTTTATTCAGTTCTGCCGAGTTCTCCCCGCTACAAGAGGAAGCAGGTTTAACTGAATATCTGTTTTTGTAACTATTTTGGTCATCCCACAAAGGAACCATAGATCCACACCCCATCTTGCCACATGCCTGTGTTCACGTGCTTTCACCTTTCAGTAGTGCTCAACTTTTATGAACTATGTGAGCCTGAGAACTAACAAAAATGTCAAGTTAGGACTGCTGAGTATCCTACATAAATATAATACAATTCCAAAATATATAGTTAAGGAAAAATAGTTTTCGTTGTTTTAGTTAGACTTAAAAGATTCTAGTAACAGACTGAACACCTTTTATTAACAGATGAGCAGACTGCAACAGAATTAAAAAAAACCAAACAACTTCAAGACAGTTAACATATCTGTCAACACAGTAGTTTCAGATCTGGTAAAACAGAATTTTCCAGCTAGCAGCTTTTCGTCTTTACTGTTAAACTTCACATTCATAAACAGTTATGTGGAAGGACATAAAAGAAGAAAAAAATCACTTCTACTCACTAAAATCAATGCCTTTCTGAGAGCAAAATTAAAATATATGGTTATACAATTATGCAAAAATGAAAAAATGGCTGAATGAGCATTGTTTAAATATATTTAGATATTAACAACTTCTAAAGAATTTATACAAAAGTTAATTTTAAAATTAACAGAAGTTTTATACTAATAAAAATGAGCCTTCTGTGTGACACTGATCTATCAACACACAGGAATATGTTCAGCAGTAAAATTGAAAAGTTCATTGTTAGAACTCAGATGAACACTGAAGCCTATTTGGATAGTACTCATTAGAAGTTCCCCTTCGGGAAGCTCTTATAGCTATGATTCACTTATCTACCATTTGTTTTAAGGATGTTCCACTGTACCCTGAAAGTATTGGTTTATATTTCACCCATTTGTGTTTGTAACTTCCTTCTTAGGCACTCAATAGTAAGAGTTAAAGCTGAATTTTCTCCATTAGTTCTCTGCCTAAAACGCAGGTGTGGAAAGGGTCAGCTATAGCAGTCTTCAAAAGATGACTGAGTGCTTTTATATCCCACCAGATGGACACCCCTGAGAATATTCATGTACCCAACAGAGAATGAGAAAAGGTATTCTAAAACATTTTTTCAACAGGCTTGTTCATCTGACAAGTCATCAGGAAATAATACATCAAGACGTTAAAATGATGCAAGAATGATACCTGAACTTGGAAAAAGGCACTAGAAAGGGGAGTTAGATTAAAAACTAGCATGTTGCCAAGAAAGCGAGAACCCACTTTTCAACAAATTGTGCTTTTGAGGGAGGTCCCTAGAAAGAATACCTCCTCAGTAAGCTTGGCTTACAGGGCAACAGTTAATTCTAGTTTTATGCTAAGAATTTAAAAATCTGAGAGCCAGGAAAAAGTAGTCTCCTATAGGGCCTCTCTGAAGATTGGTCAGAAATATTTTTTTCTTTATTTTGTTTCACTTACTTTGGGACAGGAGGTGGTAGGGGGGAGGAAAATGTTATAGCCATGAATATTTTCTAAGCCACTCTTCCTAAAATTACAAATACAGAGTGTGAAAACAAATGTTCTGCAAAGATGACTTTGCAATGAGAACACTACATTTTGTCATTAACTTTTAGGATTTAAGCTTTGCCTTTTTCAAAATAAAGCATATAAGTAGAGACTCCTACCCCATTCTCCCCACCCACCCCAACCCCAAGAAAGAGGAATTGCTTCATCCACTACATCCTTGAAGAACAAATCTTAAGCATTGGTTAAAATAGTATCATTCTGTCCACAGGCAAAGTTATTTTAAAATCAATACAGACTAGCATGGAAGCACTGACATTTAAACCTATAATATGGATTTTATGTGGATAATTCTGCTTAACAGGTAATTAATCTAATGTACCTTTCTTACAAAATGTCCACACGAAAAATGTCCATGGCTCCTTCCTCCCAGTACCTACCCCCTTATTTTTAAAGCCTAGTAGAGCAAGATGATGATTCAGGAATCAAATGGATAACTTGAGCTGAGTAATGACAGCATCTGTCCATTCAGCAGATTCATTTCTAATCCACCCACAGCACTGTGCTGGCAAAGTCATTCCATGAGCTATATGGTTGGAAAGACCACAGAACTGCTCCATCTAAAAAGTAACAGAGTGGGAAGGAGGGAGATTTTTTTTTCCCCTCCAGCTGAACTAGTTCCCTCTTCTGAGCCTCCACAAATCATCCTGATAGCACATGACAGGACCAGAAATGGAAAAGAGCCAGTTAACTCAGCACCACAATGGTAGAAATACCCTTGGAAGTGCAGTCCAGAAATCAATTCTTTCTGGATGATTTTCAGTATAGCATGCAAATGTATTTTCTCCATTCTACTTCTAGAATTCTATCAGCCCAAAGAAGCAAGTAAAACCAAAAGCAAATAAACTTCCCACCTCTTTTGTATTCTCAATTTTATAAAATCATGTAAGTTAGGTTTCTTTAGCTATATTAAAATGTTAACAACTCAGATTAGATGGAACTGCAAAGCATGCACAAAATCTGCAGACAGGTAATTCAGCTGGGCTCCGTGCATGTATACAAACTTTATTTAAATAAAACTAATCTTAAGTTACAATGCATCTACTGTATTTTAAAAGAAGAAAAAGATGTGTATTTGGTATCTCAACTTGTTTTTTCCTAATTATACCATCTACCTGCCTACAAGAAGTCTTTAAGAAGTCTCAATGCATCACTGAAATGTAAGCACATCTATATGTCTATTTAAGATACACAGGAGGGGAAAAACAGGAGGGAAGCCTTCTGAAGGACTTTCTAATCACTTACCGAAATATAGGAGTATGACCAGGCTTTGGTTTGTTCCAAGTAAAGTGCGAAGGAACAGAAAGAAATTGGTCTCCGGGCAAATCTTTTTTCAAGGCGTGTTGAGATCCAGAACAGTCATCTACTGCAGTTTCAAGGGATGTCGACAAGTTACCCTGTTCTTCAGTACAGATATCTATTTTTCCAGATAAAGTGGCAGTCTGATCCTCGGAGGTCTTTCTTGTTTTTAGAGGGATATCAGTCTCTGTACAACATTGAAATGGTGAAAGGCCAGAATTAAGGCCTTGTACATTATGGATGGAAGTGTTTAGCCACGTATCTTCTGTTATGCTTCCTCTGGGAGAATGGCCAGGAGATGGAGTTGGAGAATGGTGAGGAGAAAGAGAACCAGCATAGCAAATCTCAGCACTGGAGTGTCGTCGTTTCCCACAGGGGGATGTAGGTCTTGATGAGGGCCTTGATGTTGGTCTAGGGCTTAGCCAATTTTCGTCTGTAATACTAGTTCTAGGAGAATGACAGGGAGACTGTCTAGGTGACAATGCATGCCCAAATCCATAAGGCTGCTGCCAAGATTCATCACTGGGACCTCTTGGAGAGCCACCAGGAGATGCCAAAGGAGAGCCAAGGGTAAATCGAGCAGCTGCTTCATTTAGCTCTGAGTCTACATCATCATAAACATGGGAAATTGATTCGCAAGAGGAAGCATCTGAAAACCAACTTCTGGACGAAATGCTGCTGGCAGGGCTTGGACTAAGGGATGATTCCCTGTACGATGGCTCAAGAGGAAGATAGAGATGGTCCCGTGAAGGCCTTTCCATATACTCATTTTCTGTGCCATTTGTGTGCAATTCATCTTCATTGGCTTCAATCCCTTGATGACAGTTGGGCGAAATAGATGTAATTTGAATACTAGGGCACTCAAAGGGTTTGGGTCCACCTAGTGGACTATATTTGGATTCTGGTACCTCACAAGTTCCTTCATAGTTCTTGTGACTCTGAAGTCTTGTAGGTGGTGACAGAGGAGAGGAGTGAGACTGCAATCCATGGCGAGGAATACAAATTGGCTGATTCACAGAGGATGATGGTTGGTCTACATTGAAGATATATATGGACGCACAGTCATCTGACTCAAGATCTGCAAACAAAATTAAAGAGAAACAGAGTCAGAATGCAATACTTGAAAAATGCCACAAACAAAAGCCTTTGTTTTCCAGGTATGACCCTTTTTCAATATCCTAGACATTTCCCATTTTACTAGCTGCATAAAATAAAACTTTTTCTTAATTTTAAATTTTCCGCAGCCATATTCACAGCTAGGTATGACTACAGCACAGTTTTCTGTCATAAATCTTGTTTTCAACCAGATTCCAGAGTTTATACACATCTTCAGTGGTTGAAAATAATACACACAGAAAATGGGTTTAAAATCTTGAAAGGATCTAAGCTAGAACACTCAATTCAAAATATCTTTCATGATGACATTCCATTTGTAATCAAACATTTTTCTCATAATCCATTAAAACTTAATCTTTTTGACATGAATAGGACTATGATACTTTCTGCAAGCCCACTAGTCAATACTGGAATATCATATACCTAATATTTACCTCCTTTAAAACTACAAAGCATCTTACAGTGACTCGAACTTCAAGGAAGATTACAAACAACTAAAAACATTCAATCAAAAGAGGCCTTACAAAGATTATTATTAAAGATACTATGAAGAATCTTATTCCAAAGATCTTTTTTGGTTGCTTAGAAAACTCTCAACTGCCCATCCCACAGAATAGCATTTTTCAATGGCAGTCTCACAAAGTTTGAGCACAAGTTGTTCAGCATAAAAAAGGCAAAAAAAAATATTCTCAGATCTCACTAACTTATCCAAAACACAGGAAATAGTCCAAAGAAAAACAAGCAATTGAGAGGGAGTGCAAGTCCAGTTAACGAGATCAGCAGCTTTGTCTCACAGAACTGAAGCACATTTTCTTGCCCTGCTTCTCAATATTGCATTAACTGCCAGTACGAGACATTTGTCTGAAACAAGATTAGAAAACACAGCTTTTTTGTCTTATTTTGTAACCACTATGCTTCTACTCTTGTTTCCTTCCCCTTCTAAAATAGAGCCTTCCCTCAATAATTACAGAAAGTATGCATGCAGGAGACCTCAGGTAGTTCACTAGTCTATCATCTCCTAGCGGATAAAATTAAATGTACTTGGACCATCTGCACTAGACATTGAAACTAGTCTCAAAATCTGTTAACAATATTGTCTCTACAACTTGAGTAATTTGTTTTAATGTTGAATTACTTTGACAGCTTTTGACCCATCATTCACATTTAACATCACCATTAAAATTATACAGTTTCTAGTGCTTTGCGTGTGGGGCTTATTTAAAAGTATTTTTTTCAGTAGTAGGAGAATATTATGCAAAAGCGTAAATGTTTCTGCACACTAAAATACTCCTGTGTCAAATGTGACGAGGAGACATCATGTTCATACAATTACACAGAATCCCAGAATGGCAAGGGTTGGAAGGGACCTCGAGAGATCATCTAGTCCAACCCCCCTGCTAATGCAGGTTCACCTAGAGCATGCTACACAGGACATCGTCCAGGCGGGCTTTGAATATCTCCAGAGAAGGAGACTCCACAACCCCCCCGGGCAGCCTGTTCCAGTGCTCTGCCACCCTCAAAGTAAAGAAGTTTTTCCTCATATTCAACTGAAACCTCTTATGTTTCAGTTTGTGCCCACTGCCCCTAATAACAATAATTGTATGTGTTCTGATGGCCATAACAATTATTTTCCATAAATCCAGACTGGATGACATTAATTGCATCTCTGGGTATTAGCTCTTTTTTTTTTTTTTTTTTTTAAATTGTTTTTGTCCTGAGTATCAGTAGAATATTCACCAATACTTGTTTTAAAATAAATCTAGTCTAGCTCACAATAAGACAAAATAGCCAGACAGGAAGCCATGTATTTTAGTCTTTTCCATGATGAAAAAAAAAAAACAAAAACCACACAACAAAAAACCAGAAAAAGTATGTTAATGAAGTAATTCTATTATCAGCTTCATTAATAGTAATCAGAATAAAATTAACTAAAACAGAAACAAAACAAAACAGCACCTCCTCAGAGACAAAAAGAAAGCATTTTCAAGTGACAAGAAAGCATACCATTACCAAGGAATGGACTATGCTGCTCAGAGTTTTTAAAAAAAAAAAAAATAGCTGAAGGTTCATGGGCAGGGAGCAGCTCTATTAGTAACCTATCTATTAAAGGAGGCACAAAATTGCATTTAAGACTAGCACTAAGTAGTTTTATAAGCATTGCATGATTTTATATATATTACTTATAGTCATATATAACAATTATCCATATTAAATAATTATATAATTAAACACTACTATGTTTTAAGAGCACAAAAAATCGGTATAGGTTAATTTCTAAATATGCATAGACAAAAAGGATCAGGATACTTAGGAAGGACTATTTTGTATCTCATACAAATAATTAACACAAGCTCACTATATTGGACACTGTCAAAACTGCATTTCCCTATCCTTCCACTGGGATAACAAACTTTTTTTTTTTAAAAAAAACTTTAATTGGGGGTTTTTCTTTTTGCTGTTTCCCATCACAAAACATGAAACGCAGACAGTAGTTAGTTACAGGTTTTCCACGTCTATCGGTATATTCACATGCAAGATCATGGATGTCCTTGTTTCCTAACTCAGTATTAGTATTAGAAGCATAGGTCAAGGGAGGATAAAGGCAATCCTAATAAAAGCAATATATCCAATTACACAAAACTTAGAAATAAAACATTTATAGGTACAGAAATTTTGAAATAATAAAAATGTTATAGGAAAAGAACAGTTAGAAGTCTTCAAGTCCTGTGTGTAACCATTTAACATCCTTAATGGCTTTAGGAACAGTAGCAGCACATTGTTTGTGCTAAAACTCTCACCATTGCAAAGAGCCTTATTTCTCTTGCAGCAATAATCAAGAAATCATAAAATATTTAAGACAATTTGTCCGCTTTCAATGTCATTGGGATTTGCAAAAAGCAGATGTACATTCAAAAGTTAAGTTTCATGGAGCTGAGGTGGAGAGATCAGACTAGCACAGAATTATCAACACCAGCTGGGAAGAACTGGGGGAGAGATGGAGAAGGCAGGAGAGCACTCTTCTGACTCAGGCTTCTTCGGTCCCTCTCCACGACAAACAACTTCTAATGAGTTTGGCACCGTGCTCTCCTATTACCCCTCCCCAGCAGCATACACGCACACACTCAAAAAACAGGAAGCTAGAAAGCTAGAGTAAGAACTATGCACCTAATGAGCACCAAATTCCCAAAGCATGCTTAAAGCTATGGAAACAATATATTTTGAAGTCCAAATCACCCAAACCATTTTCAGACATCATCAATAAACAGGTAGATTTACTTTAGTTTGTACACACAAACCCTCCCCCTTATAGTCAATGTGTTAAAATAACAAAGGACAACACTAACTAGTAAGACTTTTACAAATCATGTCATTAATTCTACTAGACTATTTACCAATAATTATTTTTGACCTATTAAAGACTGTAGAGAGACTCCAACCTGGAAGAGCCCTCTAACCAATTTGGAGGAACTAGTAAACATACAAAGATAAATACAACTTGGGTGAAAGAAGTGGGAAAAAGAAGAAAAGAAAAAAAAAAAAACACAACCAGCTGACAACCCTTAAGATGGGAAAGAGGGAGAATAGTTCCAAAAAAAAAAAAAAATCCAACACGGGGCTTCAAGAAAGCAGAGGGTAAACAAACTCACAATAAGCAAGTGCAAGGCAAAAAAAGAGTTATGGAGAAGCCCAAGGCAAAAAATGGAGTTACGGAAATCTCGTTACTGAATAGGAGAGCTATTACATCCAAACAATCCTACTGGGGGAGGGAAGACTGTAAAGAAGCGAGGTTGGTCAAGTCATGAGGCCTTCACGGACCATAAAATCTAAGAAAGCAGCATTCAAAAAACCCAGAAACTAGGTCAGATTACTAAGGTAGAGCACAAAAACTACCACAAGCACATGGGGGCAAGATGCTAGACAGGACAGACACAGCAAAATACAAAGACCAAGAGAAGCAGTGCTATTCGCATCAAAAGCCTGCTGTGACCCTGAAAAGGCAGGTGGGTTAAATGCCATTACTAAGGTCAACTTAGTAAATTGCTAACAAAGTTAACAGCAATGCAGAGTAAAGAAAACTGGACTAAATAAAAGGTTAAAAAGTACTGAAGAATTACGGGCCAATAAGTTTAACTTCAGTTTTAGAAGTAGTATTAATAGTTTATTTGTTCCAGTAAGCATTTCAAAGGAGACAGGAAAACAAAACAAGAAGTCAATGTTTGCTAAGAACAAAACCATGTCAAATAGATAGGTAGTACTGAAAGAAACTCAGCTTTAACTTATTAAGACTTCTAGCACTACTATCCATGGAGAAGCTACCGAGTCTTTAGAAATTTAGTAAAGCTTTCTTCCCCACCCTGCTGAGATCAGATTTATTATCGAGGGATCACAAAAGTTAGCAGATGCTCTATATTCGCATAGTGCATAAAAGCTATATAAAGCTGCAGTCTTCTATTGCAATCTTACATCAGGTGTCTGTCTTATATCCTTTATGAATGAGAACCAGAAGGTCTGTTGTTTTGAATGTACGTTTGCTACCCTCTGGAAACAGATTAGTTTACAGAAGCTCCTGTTCAGCATTAAAACAATGCTGGCTCATCTTTTACTAAGCTGCTAACTACACTTCAAGATAAACTTTCTAACTGGAGAATATAATTAAGTAATATCCAGAACAACTGCTCCTAAAGTACATTTTGCTCACTATTTGCCATATCAGACTGCACATTCAGGACTACTAATGCTTGCCCACCAGTTGTTCACTCCTCAACAATGTCCTGGCACATGCATAAGTGCAGCTGTGCAGTGAGCCAGATTTCTCCACAGAAGGAAGGTCAATTACTATCAAATGTCTCAACACAAGCCCTGTGCCAAAATTATCCAAACCACTTTATTATTGTAGGTTTTTAAGCCCATAAACAAACAGGTTCAGACAATAGGAGTTGTTATAAGGTACTACGAAAGTGCAACACGACCTAGGTCTTATAAAAATACTGCTGCAAAAACAGGATCAGTAATCAAGTCCTTTAAATAGCATGAGGAAAGACTTGAGCATTGCCACAGACATCATGTGTGTTCTTAGGCAAGTCATATAATCTGTCTCCACTCCCAAACTTTAAAAAGAATGACAACCTCTTCTGTTTTTCAGTTCTGTAATGACAGTTACCATTATCTCTTTCTGAACACGATGGTATTATAAAGAATGCCACAGAAATATCTGTAAATAAGAACAAAAAGCATATGCAGCTCTATTTTTTAAAATTCCATTATCCTACTGATTTGCAGCACTTCATATATTTCTTGGGATGAAAGAGGAGTCTTCATCTTCACGAAGAACCCAAAATACCCAATAGTCATAGTTTTCCTTTAGTGCACTTAAAAAGACAATCGATCAAAGTTCTTGTTCGTACACTACCAACTAAAGCTCTGTAACTGGATATTTAATTCCAGTTTTCCCCTGCAAGCTGTAAGTTCTCCAGAGACACCTCCTACAAGCTTAAACATCAACTTAAAAAACACAACCCCAAAAAACCCCTAAAAAACACAGCAATGCATTATACAGAGTATAACTGACTAGTAAGCCACCAAATATGGTACTAAAAAAAGTATAAATTGTGAAAACAATTAAGGTAGTAAGTTGGAGCAGGGGGAAGACAGATCCTTACAGACCAAGTTTAGCAACACACAAAACAGTAGTGCAAGTTTAAGCTTTTAGAAAAGGTCAATTTACAACTGTCATTTTATGAAGCAGTTCTCCCTCTTCAATGATTTTGTGCTCTGTTTCATGGTCGTATCAGATTACTCAAAAAGGATAAAAATAAATTTTACTTCTGTCAATCATGTACTCTACAGGCAGCTCTGTCATGCCCATCAGAATTTCAGTCATTTTCTTGTGTTATGCAAGAATACTGGAAATGTACAAGAAAAACAACCTTCCCAACAGTGGGAGCTCATCAGTGAGTCTTTTCCAAATTCTAGTCTGGATGAGAATTCATTATCCTCAATAGAAATGGAGAAGAATAATGAAGCTGCACTAGTTTAAGCAAGAGAATAATACAGCATATCACATGTTTACATCTGACATTGAATAAAATAAGAACATACTGGCTCTCAGGGTGTAAGTACATGTTTTTTTCAGCAGCAACCACCCTCCCATACACACACAAAGGAAGAGGGGAAATGAGAAGAGAGGTATTTTTAACCCACATGATTTTGGCAATCAGATTTGCAGTGCACTAATGTAAACATCTGTATATATACAACTGACGGGACAGCAAGCTTTAGGACATGGGGAGAAATGAACAACCAACAGGGACTGCAGGTGTTCTCACTATCACATAAAAATGTAACATGCAACTAAACCCTTGGGCCATAGCCTGGTATGCATTTAAACTATAGTGGCTATCTTAGTGTATATCCAGCTTCACCCTGAAGTAACGGAATTAAGTTCCAAACAGGGAATTAACAGTCATTAAATTTTATTTGGCATGTATGAAAAATGGACTAAATAAACATGAAATCAAATACATCTGCTTAAGCCATAAGTACATTTCAGAAAATTAGGTACTTCTCTTGCAGCAAATGGAGTTCAGCTCAGCTGAGGTTGTTCTTTTTTTTTTTGAAAAATAAGTTTTAAAAATAAGATTATGATCTTTCATAACAGAGTGCTTTGAGATACGTTGATAAAAAGTGATATACAAAGCAGGTAAAGAATTCAGGTTGTAACTGTAAGGTTCAACAAGAATTAGTCACTCTAAGTTCAGTTACAAGAACAGAAAATAGCAACCGGAAGTGCTAGGCAGTGTTTATACCTGTGCCTTCTTCAGCTTCCCTGGTACTTCTTGTTGATTATGAAGCATGCCTTTAAATGAAAACTTTATAGCGCTTGTGGTTCAGTATTTAAGGATTATTAATTAATACTCATAACAGGTTAAAAAAGAAAAATATTTACTTTTTGCTTTGAAAAAAAAAAATATCAGTTCTACAGGCTCCTCTCTGCTTCCTTTTTTACTTTGTGGGTACGTCATTCAAGAGGGCACAGTATTTTACCACGTAAATCCCTTGTAGACAGAACAGAAGCTGTTGCTCTCAGTTTGATGAAGCCTCATTTGTCATTCAGTGTTAAGACAGAAAGTCAGCTTAACATGACCCAGTAGTTCAGAGATACTAAGAAATACACTACAGCCTTTGGGGAGATTCTTAAAACGACACAATACATCCGTGCAGCAGTTACTAACACATAGTATTAACAGCCTATTTGTCACTGCTATCCTGAAGATGAAGTACATTATTCTGTATAATCAGTTGTTCAAATCTGTGAAAGGACTGCAGCCCTGCAATCCCAGAGCATCTGGTATGTATAGACACGGGAACCAAGAGAAGACCAAACACTCTAAAACTGGCATGTTGTGCCTGACCCACAGGAAGACTGATCACAGAGATAAGTGAGGACATTAGGTAAATACTGATTGCAGGGAATAAGGAAATTATGTGCTGTAGTTGCCAGCCAAAGGTTTGTCTAGATTCTTGGTGTTGCAGGCCAATTTATCAAGCACAACCTAACACTTCCTTTGTGGGGGCAAAACTAACAGAATGCATAAAAGGCTCTCCAGTTATTCAAAGTTCTGGTTTATGCTATACCTATAAACTGAAATCCTCACCCAACTACCTATACAGATGCCTTTACCACCGATCAACTTCTAAGACCAATGAGCTTGCTGATAGCAACCTGCTGCTCTATACAGAGACACCTCCAGGTTTACAGTCTGCCCCAGTCCTGAAGCAAGCACTGAGCAGAACCCAAGTTTCCAAGATCAGAATGCATAAGTAGGGCCCTAGCAAACAAAATAAGACAGGAGTGTGCAAGAAAATGGGTATTTTAGTTTATAGGAGAGTATGGTGACATAGGCTAAAGTCTTTGTGAAAACTCGAGGAAACGGAATGCAATAAGCCCAGGCAAGAAGTTTGAGTGGGGAGAAGTTACGCAGTAAGAGGAGGGGAGGCTGAAATGGGGGCATGCCCCTTTTTTTTTTTCCTCTGTTATCAAACAGAACATGACACAGAGGCTGCTAACTGGTAGTGATAGTATCTGAACAAACTAGTTTGGGAACTCTTCACACCTCAGCAAAATTACACCCTACTTCTGCAGCTGTCCTACAATATGACAGAGGGCAAACAATTCCACAGCAGTCAATCCTACCATATAGTTAACTCAGCATTTCAAATCATTAATATTACAGCTTTTCACCAATATATTTTATAATAGAGCTTTTATGTAGACTTCAGGTGCACAAAACTCAAAGGCTCTGTACATCAAAGGACTAAAATGAGCCAAATGACAATCTGAAACTTTCCTGCTTTCCCAGCTGCTCACATGAATGTAGAGTCAGAAACACCTTGAATTTACTTTGCTTAGATTGACACAGTAAGCATAACAGGCAGGAACAGGAATCAAACAGCCAAATGAGAAAGGGGAGGCTGAAGCTAGCACAAACGCCATTTTTCAGCAACTTTCAGAATGATCCCCCCAAATACGAGGAAGACCATATTAGCACGTCTCATGACTGTGCCACATGCAAGCCTTGAAACTTTGCATTTCTTCAGAGTCCTAAATAGCTTCCGTTTATTCCAGCAGGAGGAGAGGTTTCACCACATACTGTACCCAAGCAGCCTAACCTCCTGCCCCCAACGCAAAAAGCTAGGCAATTTGAAAGACATTAGCATTTTCTCTCAAAAGCCTAAATTTGACAAATTACACTGATTAAATACAGAGGCTCTGATCTAATTTAAAGAAGATATACAAAATACAAAATGCTGGCAGATTTTCTTCGTGGTTCTTTGGATTAAACCACAGATTCTCCTGTGGCCTTGTCACTTGAGTACAGTTAACCCAAATGACACTGTTAAAGCCTTCTGTAATCATACAGTTACTCCATCTCCTCATCTCCTTTGTGTTCTTGAATTAGGGAACAACTACTAAAAAGCATCTAAGATACACAAGTAGCTACAAATCACTGTAGACATTATTACAGCCCATTATGCAGCCATCAAAAGCAGTGAATCATTGTCACTAACCGTTAATAAACGCACTGTGACTGTCTTATCTGCTCGTCATTCTGTTTCTAGAGTATGCTTTCACTTTGGGTGTGAAGATACATAGGGTTACTCTGTAAGAGAACTTTAGTTAGAAGGTAACAGTTTGTACCCTGTCCCAACACACAATTCCATTCTCTCTCCAGCATAGTACAAATGCTGCTTATCACTAAATTTATGTCTAAGTGGTCTTCCCATTTTTTCTATTTACCAGAAGCATTTAAAAAAACATAAAATCTGGCACTAAAAGAACATTTCTCCCAGCATTTGTTCCTAAAAAGCAAAAGTTAGCAGTCACTAAAACACAAAGACTCTCATTAAGCAGTGAATTCAAAGTTATTTGCTTCCCACAATTTTGAATAACCTCATACACAAGAAAATGGTAATATCTCAGTTTGAAAGGACCTAAGAGTAAGTCCAAAGAGGAATATTTACAAGATTTTGAAAATAACCCTCTCCACCAACCTGTTAAAAAACAAACAGAAAAATCCAACTCCATCCAGCAATTTTGCTATATCAAAAATATTTCTCATTTCAGAAGTGATGACTAATCTCCAAAATGCAGTCTGAGAAGCCATTTTTTAAACAAGCAATTGCTATTAATCTAAATACTAATATAAATATGATTCTACATTTCTGGGAGTAATAAATTAGCTGTAAGTACCTGCTCATGTTTCTACCTACAAATGTTTAGTGCTGAAAGATCATGGGTTTGTAGTCAGATCTCCAGAAAGTTGATTCTTCTCTCCTTCCCCCAGGTACATAAAAATGAGGACTGGGCCTCCCAAAGAAAACTGACAGAAGTATTTTCTCTTCTGTCACACCTACCATCCTTTGTCTGAAAAGGAACCATAAGCATTCAGTGCCACTGAGGTATTTAATCAGAAGAGCCACGTAAATTATTAAGTTCAGCTGTCCAGTTAACTCATGAGATGTGCAGGCCACAACACAGCCCAAAAGCCTGCTTATCAACTAGTTCTGCAGTTCTTCAGATTTAAACTGATCTTCCCTGAATGTCTTTTGATGTTCTGTTTCACCAGTATTTCACAACAATACTCACAGATGGGTGTACTAAAGGTAGAAGAGGACGTTGGCTTGTTAATAAGCTTGCTCCTGCCTTGCAATTTTACTTAGCCTTACTGATCATTTCACTCATCTTAAATTCCACTGTCATTCGAACTCCACATGGCATGCCTGGACAAATGCAAGGACTTGGATGTTGTTTTACAGCTGGGCTTACTGCCAAGTCTGCTCCATGTACTTCCCTGGCCCACAGGGGCAGCTTTAGGCAACAACACCCGTATTTACATTATTGCTGTGAACAGCCAAACTGCTGCTTACTATTGACCCAGGCCCAATCCACTCTCATTTCTCACTCATTCACAGCAACATTACTTATTTGGCTACTCTTCAGGTGGGATATGATAAACTGCTTGCAGTTGTAAAACACAAAGAAAAAAAGACCAATGAGTTTTAAGCAGAGGGCTACTTTTTACTTCAAAGAAAGAGCGAGCTTATTCCTAATTTTCAGAAATATCTAAGATAAGAGCATTAGCACAAATGCTTTTGTACCCTGCGCACATCCCAACTCTCAGGATTTGTTTTCATTTGCACTGTAATTTGCCCATAATTCAGATAGGAGGTAAGGGGACAGAGGGTGAGTTGTGACTATGAATTCACACACAAAATAAGTGGCATTTTGTCAAACTAGGGATCTTTTTCAAATCCCTGCACTACATAGTGACTCAACACATAGTGATTCTCGATGCACTATGCAGCAATCCAAGAAACACATGCCAAACCATAAAAGTTATGAAATCAGATCAGGTGCAACTACAACTGCTTCGCAACAGGACACAAGAGTTTGGTATTCTTCCAAATGGTCTCGTCCTGGTCAAGCTTTATCCAAGTAGGCAAGACTTCATTTAGCCAGCATACTGTGAAAACACACAACATACATAGTCAAACACGTCAGCTTCCCAGGATTACTGTCTTAATCTGTTACTCTTAATGGCCAGGCAACTCTGACTCCATTGATACCAGATTTGAATTCAACACACACTTTCCTTTGGACCTTCCTCAGTGTCTTGAGTTGTTTCAAGTTATCTTAAAGTTACAATGTTCTTGTCACAGACCCTCTATTTTTGGTCAGATGCAGCTGTTTGGTTTTCCCTCCTCCCCTCCATCAGCAGATTATATAACCACAGCCCATGACTGATTTGCATTGTGTCCCTGCGTGTCAATCTTTTATGTGCACAGATACCAGTATCCACTAGCTTGTAAAACAAGATGACAGTAACTAAATTTCCCTCAAGTGGTGGTTCCTATCACAGTATGTTTAATGCTTGTTATCTAATAAATAAACAAACATTCCTGTTAAAAAGCATAATTTACATCTAAGGGAGAAAAAAGGAAACAGACTCAAGCAACTTGTCCATTCATTCCTTCCTTAAAGTTGCACCAGCTGATCCTAGTCTTAATCCCACATGGGCACTCCTTCGTATAGCAAATGTTTACAGACCAGCACAGACAGCTGTATTTATATGGATGGCTCAAATTATACATATTAACCACAGAGTTGCCACCTTGTGCAAAGACTTTCTCTCCTACCCATTCATATAGGCAACCAAACCTAAACAAAATAAGACTTCAAAGAAGAATAGAACCTCAGGTGAACCATACAAGTGTGCAAGACAGTCTCTTAAAAAGGCTTCAGAAGATCATGTCTTGCGAATTTCTCTTAGCTAAGGAAAGCAAACTTTGTAGCAGTTCTGGATCAGAAGTATGTGAACACAAAAATTAATTTCACCAAGAGCAATGCTCAGTCAGCTCACACCTCAAGTTCACACCAGCATCCAGCCCTTAATTTTCCACTCAGTCTAATTATGAGACTACTCTCTTTCCTACCACAACTTGACTTTCTTAGTATTGCTTACCTTAATCACTATCTTAGGGAAAAGAACAAAAAATTCAAGCACACTGCAAACTCCTGTAAACAGCTTAGGCTGTTTTCTACTCTGTACCAATAATCCCAGATAGCATTACCTGTGACGAATACACATTTAAGAAGTGAAGAAGAATACATATTAATGATCACAGCAAAGCCATAAAAACTAGTATTGTGGTGGTGTTTCAGTACAAAACACTGGTTTCAAGACTTTTACTATGTTTCTAAATTAAATGACACATATATGGTGCCATTTTTTGCTACAGAGAACTCTGCCTGTCTACTAACAAAAAATTCAGCAGCTGTCATTGCTTCAGAGCACTTAACACATGGGCAGAAGGCAACCGCTGAGCAGCCCAAGCAGCTCACAGGTGCTCATAGAGAAAGGTCAGACACAGAAACCTTCAAAAGAAAAAAATCAGGTGTTACTTTAACTGGGATATTTTTCATACCATACTTTTCAGGAGAAAAGTAAGAGAGATTGAGAGATTCATCTGTAACAAGATTACTAAATAGCATTACTTAACCAAACATGAAGTCACAGGAAATATGGAGAACTTCTTTTCAACTTATTTCACAGTTTCCAAGAAAATAAAACAAGTATTATGAATCAGCAATCCAAGGAGGGTACTTTTACCAGGAATTTTGAAGCACTCCTATTTTGGGAAGACAAATAAAATCAACCAATGATGATTACTTATGTTGGAAGAGAAGATGAACTTCTCTACTTCATAACCCAAGAACAAAAGGTGGGTGTTAGGGTGAGATCGCACATTTTACTCTGTTCTACTGGGCAACAAAACTTTAGCCCACCTTTCACTCTCAGATGTCTTCATCAGAAATAATAGGAACATTTTAGACAGGATTCTAAACAGCAGTATCACTAACTCATCTGCCAGAACTTCATAAATAATTAAATAATTCACTTTCTGGATATTGAACAGTTTGCAGCCTCCAATTTTAATTCAGTCCCCATTTCACATATCAACAAGAAATAATTTTGGATGTTGCAGAACCTGACAAGATCCTGAATTTTCCAGCTTAGTACTACATACCCTAAGTTCTTTAAAGGCCCTTACCTTGTAAAAACTCATTCTTTAAAATAGAAGATGAACCCTTAAAATAAAAATTCAGCTAAAGAAGCAATCATAGCAACTTGTATTTGCTCCCCTTTTGCACAGTTTGACATTTAAACAGTATACAGCATCCTCTGCTGTTTTTGACAGTAGCATGAAAACCTTAATGCAGTTTATTTGATTAATGCTTAATAAATTCTAGGCAAACTTCCCAAAATTATACTGAATAGTATTGCAAAAACAGGGGGATGAGGGGAAGGGGTACATCATTAGAAATGTATTCAAGCTGAATTCAATTATTCAAGTGTCACATATTACGTGTCAAAAATCTCTTAATTAAAAAGACCAAACATGGTGGCACCTCAAACACATTATTAAAATAGACTGTCATGTACCAAACTTTGTCAATTAGACTGTACAGGACCTGAACGATACTGTAATTCAAATGTCTACTCCGGCATTTCAAATGCAACTGATATAAGGGGGTAAGATGCAACCAGATGCTACTAAAACTAACCAAAGAGTTTTGCAAGAAAGAGTATACCAAAGAGATCTGGTTCACTTCACAGTGCTCTATAGCATTACCTGTGGGCACTGGAGGCCTGAATTATTTTGTCAGAAAAAGGTGAAGCTCATTAGTACCTAGAACTGCACCACCTGTTTTGAGCACTGAACACTACAAAATCAAAGTGGTAATTTCTTTGTTCTTTAGGATAAGGACACTAAACTACCAGAGAAAAAGAGAGCAGGATTTTGCAGAAGGTGCTCAGTACCCAATTTCCACTTACAAGCAGCTGAAGAGCTTTTGACAAGCTCTTATTTAGCAACAACCTGAGCAAATTTTTACTTCAGTTCACAAGCTCTGTGAAATGGGCTATCCCTTTGATTTCAAGTGAGGTAAACTCCAAAGATTACAGACTTTCAAGCGTCTTTAAACCATCTTTCATGCATTCCCCTCTGCAGCAGGATCTACAATTTTCAGATCAAGCACACAAGCACAACTGCAGAACAGTAGTCTCAATTCCTGCCACTTCGAACAAAACTAAGTATGTTGGTTCTACTCTCTTGCAAACCACTGAAATTGTTCTGTACAATAACTCAGAACCCCGGTTGGTTTAATTTCTCTTATTGTCCTTTTAAAGTCATAAAAAGGCTAATCTACTGCCTGGGACTAGCATTTTCTTAGTAGTTCAGAAATCAAAAAGCATATTAAATGAAGTGAAAGAATAGTTCACATTTTCCTGCTTTTAATTAAAAATACAGTTAAAGATAAAAAGATAAAATATATACATACATACACTTATATGTGTACATATCTAAAAGAATAAAATCCTCACAACACTACAGTAGTCTCAGCATTAAAAGAAAGCATTAACATAGATTTCCATGTTATTTACGCAAGAACTTAGTACTAGACAATTCTTTCAGAAGGATGCCAATCCCAAACTTCTAGAGATACTGTGTGAAGCACGAGACATGTTTTCAGGTGTTCTCCATGATCATGGAAGAGTTAGGAATTTTAATATTACTTACTTCAAATTAAGCAACTTTCCCTGTGACCTACACATGTCATTATTAGCACACATTAGAAAAAAAAAGATACACTTACTTTGCTGCACAATGGTCAACATCATTGAAGCAAGTGATATGGGATTATGAAATATATGTTTCAGGGAGATCTAAGAACTTTTTTTCATCTAACTAACATACTTGGAAGAGGGGGAAGGGAAAAATATAAGATTTCCAATATGGGTCCTCTCTTACATGAAATCTAGTTCTTCCTATGTAAAATACATGGGCAGAATTAACAGCTAAATTCTGGCAATCCTTTTAATAAAAACCTTGAAGGCAGAGACCTATTCTAATCCTTTCCCCTGAAGACCACATCTGTGCACAGCAGGCGAGATCATCTCCAGTATTTCACAAAGCAGTGAAATTACTGAGTTACAGACGCAGATGCAGGATTGCTTTCTGAAAGCTACAGCAAACAAATCAGTTCACGGTCTGAATCTTACATTTTCAAATTTGCCTTAAAAATAGTTTTAACTTATCAATAATTTTATCTCCATATTCAGAGTAATATCTGAACTACTTGCTAAGGAATGCTACCAAAATACAAATCTTATAACAGTTATTGAGTACCAGTAGTATTTTCAGTTTTCTGAGCAACTTGTTTTTTCATTCTCATCCATCATTGACAGAAGTGTATAGCTTAGACTACTAGTTTTACATGAAAAGAATAGAAATAGGGGTGTCATAATTATTTTTGTAATTTGTTAACATTTCCCCTGATTTTCATACGGTACCATAATATGTTTATTTGGCTGGCAGAACTCAGGCCCCCTTCCCAAAAGCACCATTTGCTATTCCAGCAAGTTGGAAAAATAAGCAAAGAAAATCTCCCCTTATCTGAAGGAATCTGTAAACTAAATTTTAGCTTCAAGAAAGGTAGAGATTTTGTAAGGAATGAATCCCGAGTGTTCACACTGCAATATACACAGATTATATCAAACAATTTTTTTTTCCTAATCAACTTATGCAGACAAGAGAGAGAACAAAACAACATGGCTGCATCATTTAGCCTAGGTACAGTCACGTTTCAGAGCTATCTTATCATCTCACCAGTTGGACTTAAGACAGTGCATTACCAATTAATACTTATTTCCAAGTAGGTCAGAAAAAAAAGCATGCAGCCATCGAACTCTGGTAGAGCTACATGCTGCACAGCTGGCTCTTATTGATTCCACACGTCATAAATTACAGGGAATACTTTATTTTCTGCAGTTTAAAGAAATACAAAGTTTTTTAAACGGCATTTTCAGACTCCAGTACTACAGAAGAGAATAAAACGGAAGTACTTATATGTGTACGTGTGGACCCAAAGAGCCATCGGATTTCAAGACGCAGTGTTTGCCCATCCACGCGCACGTACACGAAGTTTATGAGAATACACTGCAGTAACTATGATGCTTTATACACGGGCAACAGCCGGGCTGAAACTTCCCACCGCAAAAGCCCTAAACGAG
>NW_009259531.1:4043557-4052137 GCF_000687185.1 Egretta garzetta | reverse complement strand
TCAGGAGCCCGCGTGCGAGGGCGAAGGCGCTAAATCCTCTGGGGGTGGGGGTTTCGCGTTAGAGCCTTCTAAAATACCGCCTGTGACTAGGTGGTGTCCCTGGCCCCAATTAACGGGTAATTAGGTAGGTTGGCGTAAGCTGAGGAATGTGGCTTGGATAGGAGATGCTGGCTGGAGGACGCTGAGCTGCTAGCCAGAGAGAGTGGAGATGAAGCAACTGGATGGAGACTAATTAAACTACTTTTCAGCAATGTATGCCATTAGGAAAGGGAGCCAAGTGGTCATTAGGAAGAGCGCAGAAATTTGGAAGTACTCTGCCTGCATGGTAATATCCCATCATCTATTGTTTTCCCTTGCATTAAGGGTGAAAGACAAATAAAAGAGCAGAAGAAAATGTAAGATTTAAGTTGTTCTTGCAGCAAGAGCATCTGTTCCCAGCAGTGGCTGGCAGCGTAGAAGCCATAATTGGCCTGATTGATGTGGTTGGAATTTGCAGTCTAAGAAATCCTAGAGCAACTTGATGGAACTGTCACTGGGTGCTGTGGAATCAGTGAAAGATTAATCCTCAATACACCTGATCTAGGAATATTTTAGGTTTGTGCTGAAACTTGCATGTTGATGAGAATTAAAATCCTACTCATGTTTGCTTATAGACAGTTATGCGATATTTACAGTATTATTTATGTTAGGGACTGTGAAACTTGAATTAACTAGAAATACCATTGCTATGTCTTTTAAACATTAAAGGACCAGGTTTCTTAGTTGAAAAATTAACTAGTTAGTGTTGTGACTCTATAGCCATGTGGAGAATTACAGGTTTATCTGTTAATGCCTTATCATATTGTTTGATTCATAAATAACTAATTCAAATTGTTTCTATGCACAGCATCTTTTTGTGTTTATTGCTGCTTAGATGGACCCACACAGGCATAACGTAATCCCATGCATGCATTTCTATCAAGGTGTTCTCTTTATGGGCTGTGAATGACAGCAACAAAAGAAATGAAATGGGCTGTGGTGCAAAATTCTCAGTCCAGCAGGCTTTTAAAAGAGTTCACTTGTGTGCTCATAAGGAAGATCAGTAATCCTTGCTGAAGAAAGCAAGCCTAATGAAAAACTACTTTTGTGACCTTGCAATTCTAGTGGAAACGGAAAGCATCCTATTAAAAGAATACTATATAGAACTTGGGACAGGAGTTCGCCCAAGTAGAAATGGGACACTGCTCCTGATGCCCAAATACGAAGCAGTCATATGTTTATCTATATCTTTTATTTAATCTTCTAATGCACCGTCCTTTTTATTGTCACTTCCCACACACCACTCGCTCTTTCTTTACCTAAAATACACGAGCAGCTACAGCCACTGTTCCTACAGTACTTAAACCCAAGGTTGATGCTCTTGCTAAGTAGCCAACTCCTCCTCCCGAAGGAAGCCCAAACCTTTATAAGAAGCTCACGCCCAGTTGGCCTGTAGCCTCTTTTATACCTCTAAATCCAAGGTCATGTAGCAAGACAAGCTGGAAAAGAACATGTAATTGGATTACCATGGTTAAGAAAAACCCTCATGTGTTCTTGAATGAAAGCAGGTCTACGATGAACACTTCAGTAAAATATACTCTATATAAAATAGCTCTTAGCAGCTCATTTTTGTCTGAAAACTTTCGGGCAATCTTTCATATTTTCAAAGCAGATGTATTAGAATTTGTCCTATTGTTAAATAATTGTTGTGTCAGATTACAGCACAGGGAGTAACCATAGCAGTTTCTCGTTCTGCTGTGCCAGTAGATGATCCACTATGCATGTCCCTGGAGAAAAATACAACCAAACTTGTTCTCTCCATAAGGGGACATTGGAACACAAACAAGTATTTATTCTGTGTTCTTTGATAAGATGCTCAGAGTCTATTTCTAGTGAGTATGCTAAATTAAAAAAAAATATATATTATTGTCTTGTTCCTTGCCCTTAACTGTAAAACAAATCTTTTCTCCCCTGTTTGAGGCAGTATTCATTCGGAGAACTATGATACATGCAGGTCATCAGGTGGTGCTTTTAGTCCTGCCTTCAGCTGTCAATTACAAAGAAAAAGGACTGTATACCCTAAAGTAAAACAGAGTAGTTGGTTATGTCACGACCATCTAGCTAACAAGATAAGAATTTACACAATATGTAGAAGGCAAGGTGGCACTGCAAGCAATAGTTATTTACAGTAATCTTTATAAAGCTTTTAACATCAAAATCAGGTCTATCTGGTTTGGAGTTCAGAACTTCCCTTTCTTGCCAGCAATATCCTTTCATTTTGTCCTGTCTTCACTGTATTTTTGATTTTACTGTCTCTGTCCTACTGCACCAGAATGTGCATCTTTTCTGCGCTTGAATTTGTAAAAAGAAAAACACCTTCAAAGCCTTTCTAAACAGCTCAAGAGTAATTGGGGCGTGACTGGGAGTGAGTTGGCAGAAGCCCTAAAACGACTGACGTGGGCTTACATCAATTTCCAGGGACTTATGTCAACCTCTGTGCTTGAGGTCCACGGCATGGATGGCTGATTTGGCTTTTGCTTGCTATTGAGATGAAAGGGTGGCAGTAATGAGGCCAGCTTTATTTCACTTGTGGTTTTGTGAAGAGGGGGTACTTTTATTTATTCATTTATTTAATATGCATAGGTGGTTTCTGTCCTTGCTGCTTTTAGGCTGTGTTATTGCATCCAGATGGGGATACACCTTGATCTGGTCAGAAGCTGGAGTTACTGCATGTGCCTTGAGAAGGAAGGAACGCGCTTCCTGTGGTATTTGAATCCTTTCCAAACTAGGGCTATTTTCTAGGCGTGTTGTGACTTTCGGCTCCAAAAACCTGAGGGCTACATTGCGCTGTGTTTTATTTTCCACACATCATCCTATGCTGGATAGCTAGGAATTCTGGATCTGCAGCCACATCCCAGATCTGTATTTGTCTTGGAGTAATAGGGATTCCTCCCCCCCCTTCCTATGGGCAGCAAATCAAACCCAGCTGAGCAATTGTAGCCAGAATAGGCTTTGGAAGAAGCACGGTCAGGCATTCGTTCTGCATGATTCAATAAACCAAACAGCCTCAAATTAAGACTATAACGCATAAGGTTGTATTTCATGTGCTTGATCTCATTCCCGTTTGTGGTTGAATCTGGACCTGTTTAGAAGCCACACACACCAGCGTGGCATAGAAAGGGCAGATGAGAAAGCACAGAGCAAGACTCCTGGAATCAGCAGATAGTGTTCCTTGGCTGCATCTACGGTTATGCTTTTTACAGCTACTATTGAAAAAAAGCACGACTACAACAAGGGAAATTTTTTGACCAGTGGGACTGTATCCTTACACACTTAAACTCATTTGCAAATGGCATACAAAGAATTATCACAGCCTTTCTGTCTTTCGCGGCTAACAGGGCACATCCATTTTTTAAGCATGCAGAATGGTGTTACATAGGAGAAAGATACTATTTCAGTATAGAGGCTGTGTTCAAGACAGTTAAATTCAGCAGTCATATAGGAAAGGGGCTTGCATTCTGCACACAAGGTCATAGGTTATTTATATTTAATATGTGACATCTGGCATTTTAAATAATTTCCTTGGCTAATTACCAGTGCCTGGGTGAAATGTGAAACTTCTGCCATCGGGGAATTAAAAGGAAAACAAAAACAAAAGTAGATTGCATAGCATTGGAAAGTTTTGTAGGAAAATTAGGAGTTGTCCTAATTCAGGCATTAGAATACAGGGTAACAGAGGATAGAGTGAAAGGGAGTACTTTGACTGAACATGAATAAATTTGAAGTTTTCAGTGAAAATCTGCAGTCATCCTTTTAAGACTCCCTGTGCCGTGACTTAATTACAACAATCCTATCTAGATCTCATGCTCAGCGTTTGATGAATGGGGCATTTATAATAGCAAGATTAAAAAGTTTAAAAAAAAAATTGCCTACAAGGTGTATGTTGACAAAAACACACCTACATAAAAACTTAATGAGGTCACAGTCTCATTTAACCATTTTACAGTTTTCCCCAAGAAGTTTCATCACTCCCCTAAACTTACTGCAGTCATATTAGTACCCTTCAATACATTTTTCTTCAATATATTTTTACATTAAACAATCATTGCTTTGCTTTATTGTTTGTTTAACATTATGCCATGTAAAGCAGACATTACTTCATAAAGTTTGCTGCTGCTTTATATTTCTGTAGTTTTACAGAGCAGGTTGGAATCCTCTCATTTGGAGGTTACCATCATACATGTTAAAAAGACGAGAGGGTCTAGAAATCTGGCACTTCACTGCATGGCTCTTTTCACAGGCTTCATGTTCATAGTATTTTGCTCTCAGATCATCAAGAGAAAGCAAAGTAAAATTATCAGCTGCATTATTACCGATATCAATATGTAGGACGCTCCAGGCACGAGTATTTGCTTCTGAAATTATTACAGATACCTTAGAGTCTTATTACAAAGCCTAAAGTGGTTTGGAGTGAAATCAGATGACAACTGAGATTGCTACCGGAACAAGAACAAACTCCTTTAATGCACAGTGATGTTTGCGTAAGATAAATATTTGTGGAAACTCAAATGAGGTTTCATAAAAGCTCTTAGGCTTGATACAAAGAGTAAGGCAGCATTTTACTTACTCTTCCATATTTTAACTTTCCTTTTTGACTGTTCATTAGCCAGCAGACAGTTCTCTTGTACAGGACTGGGATATAGAAAGTACAGGTTCTGTTCTGAGCTTCCAAATTCTTGTAGTCTAATTTTCAGACTTTCTCAAAGCAGCACAAGTAATTTACTATTTATACAGACACTTAAAACACTGCCTTAGTTTCCCTCTGAGGTAAGGATAAGACAACTCCTGTTGTCCCTCTTTTTACTTAGATTGCAAATGCCTCTGAGTAAAGACTTTCAAGTCTGGAATATTTCTTATACACTGTGTTTCAACAGTCAAGCAGCCTGGCTGGATGATTTGGGCTAATATTTCTTTTTGTACTGGAAAAGGAGAAGTATCACACAAATGTTACAGCAAATGTAACCTCAGCCTCTGAGCCTTTAGCTATTCTATTCCAGGATCTGTACATACTATGATACTCCTATGATATGGTTCTGTTTAGTTCAACTGTAATGCATGTGCGGTTTAAAGTGCACTGGTTTTTCTATATTCCATATACACATTTGATGTCCTTTGATTAGCTTAGATACAACCACAATTTCATGTGCTTAAGTAATTCCTCCTTATAGATTGTAATTTAATAAATGATACATAGCCTTTCCTTATCAGTAAATTAGGGTTTCTATATCAGTATATTAATTGTCTTCAGGGGTAGCAAAAGAATATTTTCCCTTATTACAGCTTTTCACCAGAATTCATAATAAGCAACCAGAATAAATGTGTTACTAATATTTTCTTGCTATGCATATGCCCAGGTTTCTGTAAGAAGCCTGATGGGCTCGCTCTTCAGTGAGAAGGACTGTCAGCCTTGTGCAAATCACTCTTTTGTCCTTAACTCAGGTCAGACTAAGCCAACATAAAACAATAGGTTCAATGCTGCGGAAAACTTTAAAGGCTCCCTGGTAGTTTGGATCTTGGATTTCTACCTTTCCTCTTTGTGGAACTGGATCCATTTTGTAGTTGTTAGATCACACATGCTCACACCACTTGCTTAGTCTGTGCCTAATGAGCTCTCTGACCCAGCATCTTAAATACATCAGGTTTTAGCTGAGAGGCAACAGGTGTTGAACACTATTGCCATATCCCAGCTGTGGCAGGTGTTTATGTGTCTTTTTTGCCCTGATCCATTCCAGTATAAAGTCAAACAGGCTGGCCAGGTGGTTTACATTTATTTTTTCTTTTGCACTGGAATAGAGGCAGTAGCTTTCATTAGCAGCTCTTGCTTTTCAGTTTTTTAGTTGATTGAGTTTCCACCTGGCTTGCTCTCCAGATTGCATGTAAGAGGGTTGATTCTTCTTTGACAGAGCAAGGGCTGGGAGGTTTAACTATTTGATTCAGTCACAGAACCAATCCTCACTACAGTCAGTCATCTGATACTATGCTGCTGGTCCCAGTCCTTATCTTTCTATCCTAACCTCTTCATAGGAATAGGCTTAGCTGCCTCCTCTGGCTCCTTATATGTCAGACTGGACTGGGATAAAGGTACTGCTGTATATTAAAAATTTATGGGAAGTAGAAAAGACAAAACACAGAAAGCAGTAACAGATTAAATACTATCTCAGTATTCTTCCAAGCTGGAGAACAAGCTAGTCAATTAATGAACTGATCCCAGTCAGCTCTAGAGGCATATTACTTAGTAAAGGCTTACCCATTTACAATTAATTTCTTTTTGCTGTATTTGCAGATCCTAGCTATTAATTCAACAGATATGTATAAAGAATAGCTTAGCTGTTAAATTGAACAATGCAACAGTTTCAATGAATGCTTACATAAAATAGATTTTTAACATGTATTCAAACTAGAAATCTTATCCCAAGAATTCATGCCACCTAGTCAGCGAGCAAAAACAAATCATATGATCAGTCCTTTTGCTTTCATTATCAAAAAGGCCACAGATGTCTGAATATGCACAAATCATCTGTCTATAAATGCAAAATAAAATGTTTGACCTACTGCTTACTCCTTTGGAGATCAGGGCCTGGTGTTCCTATATGCTAAGAAGAAATAATACCAGTAAGCCACAAGGAGGTAACTAATGATAAGCTACAGAACAAATATTTTCAGATTAAGAAAACCAGTAAGAGAAAAGGCTAAACTTGTTAATTCAACATTATGACATTATTCGATCAGTAAATAATTCTAATTTCTAATAATTACCAAACTTAAGTAGATTATCTTCCCATTTAAAAAAATGAAATTTATCTGAAACAATTGTATAAGCCATGACATTAACAGTGATTCATGTTAAAATAAAGAATACGTCCATTCTAATGCATGATACAGACTTTTGAGTGGCAAAAAAAATCTTTTTTCTTGTGTACTTCACTGCATAATGTCCTTTTGAGGCATTAAAATTGCTTGGGCTTCACAGACTGAAGATATGATTATATGTACAATAGCTTATGTGCCTTTATCACTTTGCATTTAAAGTGTTCAAGACTTCACTGGTTATGGGTGAAAAATTTAACTCTATTCATTTTTATTCTTATTCAGTTTGATTTTCTTATAAAGCATTTGCTGGTACCAAGGTTCACAATCTGTTGATTGATCAGAAAGCAGCCAACAATTGCAGAAAGTATCATTACAAAAATGGCTCAGCATGCAGGCTACTCTCTAATCTTGTAAATGACATCGATTTTCTGTCATTGTTAGGTAAAAATGTCATAGTAGTTACATCCAGAATGGTAGTAACAACTGGGAGGCAAAGAATATAAGGTAATTGGAAACTGTCCAACTCCACGATAAAGATAAGCGATTGGTAACAAGTAGTTTAATATCCATAAATGAAAGGCACTATATCAAAGTTAAAAGCTATTTAGGGAGAAAGTCCACAAGGTAGCAGAAACACAGCAAAGTGATGTTTTGTCCTTGAAAAATTAAGTTCCTTAAACAAAACCCAGAGGGAGACAAGGTTTGTAGAAGATGCTGGGTTGACAACACCAAAGAAAAGTAACTAGCACAAAACCCACAGTTTGGGCAGCAAATTATAAACCAGCCTGAGCCCTACATTGTGAACTCCAGTGAGTACACTTCAGTGATCTTCACTTCATAGTAGGAAGACCAATATTTGCAATAATGATAGCAGAGATGGAGACGCCTTTGTTATATTGACACCTTTAAACTATTGGCTGGAAACAGGTTCTGGTCAGAACTGATCTAGTGTGGCTTCAACCAATATCCTGAAGATTAAAAGATGCCATAAATTTCTGCAAACCATCTTCAAGGGCTTTTCCACACATGGAAAACTAAAACAAACCAGAGTTTTAGCAATGATTGCTATGAAACAAATATTTGGATGAAAAAGAATGCAAAACCCCTGAAGATTTAAAAAAAAGTCAGAACTCTTACATGGCACAGAGTAAAGCATTCTTTCATAGGGACATAATGAGGTTTTAAAGATACATTTTTGATAAAGATAATACAATGGGGGAAAATTGAGAAAAAGAGTTTGATAACCATTTGAGAAAGAAAAACCAGTATCAAGAAAACAGCACAAAAGATATTCCAAGTGGGAATTAATTACAAGGAAAAAAAGCTTGAAGACTATTGTTTTGCCTATTTTGTCTCCCTTTACTGTTTCTGCTTTTATAGACTAAAAGCCAAGCAAAACATTATTAAAAAGACGGATAATTTTTCCAGGTAAAATATTTACTGTTGATATGGCATCTAACTTTTCTCCTATTATAAACAAAGAAAATAGGCAGACAGTAGATATAAGGGGTTTAACGTAAACATCTACAAGAGGAAGATGTTCTAAGAGGAGAGTAATGTAAAGAGATTAGTAAATACACTTGCAAATACAGTAGTAGGGGCCACTGACAGTGCCCTCCAGAGAACCACAGCAAATCAACTAATGGCAATAGGTGCCATATATATAGGCTCTTACCTGGTCAGCCATTGAGA
>NW_009259531.1:4042711-4043435 GCF_000687185.1 Egretta garzetta | reverse complement strand
AGCAGGAATAGAGCACACCTGAAATCCAAGGTAGGACAACAAAGGACACATTTTCAAAAGATTACAGTAGTATGACTGCAACACTGTCACTGTAAATAGATGTTCATGGCACACTAACTGCTGATAATAGGTATCAGGAAGATGACCTATTTCCTATTTAAATAAAACAAAGCATGCCTCTCTTCCGAGTCTTGTTCAGTCTGCAACTGAACAGTCCAAAATGTTTTCTGAAACATGTAAAGAAAAAGATTTTAATCAAGGGGAGGATCCTGAGGAATAACATGTGTTTTAGCAATAGTGTGCGTAGTAGTAATACGCATTTGGTTAAGTTCCTCTTAGAGCAGGAGGTTATGGGTTGAAGCAGTTAAAGTGAGAATACCTCATAAATACAGTTGAAAAAAAGGAATAAATTAACTCATAAACCCACCAAAATTACAGGTTTCTAAACAAAAGGATGCAACTAAGTTGGGGTTTTTTTTGAAAAATATTTTCATATTTATTAACTAACATAAAACTATAAAAGACAGGGAGGTGCTAGTGCTTTCATGAAAATTTCTTCATTAACTTAATAAACCTTTTGCTGAACTAAATGTACTCACAGACAAGAAAAGGCAAGGTCTCTTGAATCTACTATTTAGTTTTCCATTTTGAATTAAAACACAGACATCTTCTCCAGTTTGCTCAATTAAAAAAGAAGCAGCAATCAATCGGCCATGAAGTGGTT
>NW_009259531.1:4036471-4042174 GCF_000687185.1 Egretta garzetta | reverse complement strand
AGCAGCAATCACCCGGCCATGAAGCGGTTTCTGCTGGGGAGGGATTCAGCCGGAAGTAGTCAGCAGGACTGTATGTACCCACAATCACTATAATGCATGACTTTTTTAGCATGTAGTAGCATTAAGCTGACCTGATGGCTTTGACATGCTTTTGCTCAGCAAAAAAATGCTGAAGAGAACAGCAGCTGCCCTTCTTGGTGCTCTCCTGCAGGCAGACTCTAATCCTCTGGGTTTATACAGTTGTTCAAGAAACATTAAAAGGAAAAAGCCTTCTAAAGCACCAGAGGCACCAAATGGGACACTGCTTGCTCAAAGTTTTACCTATATTAAGAAAAAGTGTATTTTATGCTTTTAAAATGTTTACGGTAGCACCTTCCAAAACCAGTCAATATATTAAAGATCCATATCACAGAATACTGGTTCATATTTATTATCACAAAGGGAGGGGTGTGTCTGCTACAGTATGACCATAAACTGGAAATGAATCTTTTCCAGTCAAGACAGTACATGAAAGTTATTCATCTAGCAGCTTCCAAAGTTGTAAACCCAGTTCAACTGGCTACCAGGCTCTGACTGTGCTTGGTACAAAACAATTGGTATGTACCAGTGAATCAGACAAAAGATCAAACTAAAAATAGTTTCAACATCGGTATTTATATACCCTCAGAGTATTAAAAACACTCTTACTGGATTTCTTGGACTTTTTCTCATTGGGAATGCCTTAACAAATTATACTGAGGCTGTTATAAAATTGATTGTAAAAGTTTAAAATTAAGCTTTAAAATTAGAGTAGAAAACAATTGTAAGCCAAGAAATATAAAACTTGAAAGAAATCCAAACTTGTTCAGGCATAGAACGTCATATAGTATATCCAAGCAATGTTAACTCTTTCCTATAGCAGTCCTTTAGCTGGAAAATAAATTTGATCCATCTTTTAATATGATTTTAATCTGGGACTACGTTCCAGTAGTTCTTATTACAGTAAATTACGTCAAACATTTGGTATTAATGTACAGTGTTCTTGGTATCCATAACTTTGTGAAATATCTAAAACTCTTCTGTTAATTAAATGTAACATCAATTCCCTGTGTGAGGCTTCATGTTAGGAAATAGTAGCTATATGTGGTTTATATTGCTAAGAGAATCACAAATAAGAAAGATCCTAAAAGGAAAGGAATGGTTGCCAGTAAACTGTACAAGACCAAAGGTTAAGTAACTCTCAGAACACGAGGTTATGGGTTGAAGTAGTTAAAGGGAAAATATCCCAGAAATACATTTCAGAAAATGAACTAATTAACCCATAAAATCACTAGAATGACAGGTATTTAAACAAAAGGGTGGGAACAATTCCTTTTGGGGAAATCTATTTCAATATTCATAATATAACTGGCCCAAATATGACTTAAAATTGAAAATTAAATTAGAAGTGTGTAGGATTTAAATTCCTTTGTACTTAAATACCTCTGCATTTCTCAGCAGTGGCCCAATCACTAAAGAAAAACAGTATTCTTTGTGGGAAGTTTTTGTATTTTTTTTCTGCTTCAGTTTACGGTGTATTTCTATAACACCTTAAGCCAACCTAATTTATAGTTGCCATAGCCTGGCCCTCCACCCTACCCTTAGTTGCTCAGTGATTTGTGCTGATGTGAGCACTGTGCAGTAAGTCAGCTCAGGGATTTGAGCCAGTTAAAAACTCGCTCTCCAAAGAAAGCAACTTTTTGTCTCGGTTCCCTGAACTGCCTCATTATATGGTAGCGTGAGTGGCACAAGGGAGGGACCTCAGCTAGCTCAGTTTCATGCATGTTTGATATAAGGTCCTAGAGAACCCGTGGGACCATCAGCTGTCCAACAGTCAGTGGCTAACCATCTTTATATGAGTCCCACAGTTCACAGTCTAAATAGTGACTTAAACTATAATTAGCTTTAGGTTCCACTAATATGGCAGCTAGTAAATTAAACAGATGGAACTTCACTAAATCTGATACTTCTGACAAGGGAACAGTAACATCTTTCAGCAGAAAGTCACAAATCACCCAGCATGAGTTGTTATAAATCATAAGCTTGAACCAACAGAGTAAAGGTGCAGTGAGATAGCTACATCGATCTAACACTTCCCTGCTACGGAAAGGAGGGTTCCTGCATTCTTTCTCTCATATGACTCTCAGAGAACTGACTTAACTCACTAAATGAGATGGAAACGTCTCACTTTTGCCTGGGGCAGTATAAGGTGGGAACGGAATCACTTTCTTTGGGAAGCAGCAGAATTCTTCAGCTCAGCTCAGCCTAGCCTTTGCCTCTGAGGCTATGGACACATGTCCTGGTCTGATTGCTGCCGGGTTCAGTGAAGAGGTTACCTCTCCCAGCCACCTACACACGAAGCAGCAAACATTCCCCTTTCAGTTGCAGTTAAAATAAGCCACGTTAGCCCACACAGCTTAAACAGCAGATCTTCCTTAACTCCCCTTGAAAATCAGGATGGAACCTGTATCTTGATCATAACTTTACCACCATAGTTTTCTTCACCAGCAACCCACCTGCCTATGCCCCAGAGCCAGTTCTCTGAGCTATCTTCTGGGTGTGTACCAGAGCGCTCTCATTATGCACCTATTTTGCAATGAAGCCACAACAGACATGTGGCTTTGCATATAAGCCCTTTCCTGTTCCTCTGTTGTTGTGCCTGCTACACACCTTCTCCATTTAAAAAAAAAAAAAAGTGTAATTTGTACCAACTGAACATACCCAGTTTCAAAAAAAGAAGGTACTGATAAGGATGAACCTGCTACTTCAATATAAATTGCTTGCCTTGTGCCAAAGTGTGTGTGTGTGTGTGTGTGAAAGCTTTTAAAACATGGGGTATCTGCAGGATCAAAGAACGATCTATGGAGAATGCAGGGCAACAAATGCACAATCACGGGTTTCTGACCTACAAGACTTGCAGGAAAAGCCAGCCCAAGTCAAGTACAGTACAGAAATCACTGGAATTGGTTCAATTTGACTGAATGCCAGACCACACTCTAATCTAGGGAAAAGAGCCAGACCTGACCCCATTTGCAGGACCTTTGTTGCTGTTTTAAACATGTATCTTTACTGTGCCAGATAACAAACCAAAGATGGTATTAACTTAGCTATTAAAGAATAATTAGCAAAAGAAGCAACACTTTGATCCGCACCAGTTAGTCAGACTGCCATTAATGCCAACTGGGTATTTAAGTATAGCTCTTTCTCTAACAACATTTTAATCAATTTGAATAAAATAATTTAGGCTACATGGTAAATGATAACAGTTAAGTCTCAAAACACCCTCCTTTACTCATTTACACTTAAAATCAGCAACCTAGCACATTAAGGTAAATGTTATAACAAGTACTAGGAAATAAATTCAATGTTTACATCTGTTTGTACTTTGGGACTAATAAGAATATGGTGTTAGGCAATACCAGCTGAATGGTTTCTTCCTTCCCTCTGCACCATAGAAGCATGCCATCTGCTCAGCTGTTGTGGCACAACCATTTGTGAGACCACCCTGCGAGCCAGACCAAGGGAACTGGCCCAGCTTCGTGCTTATTTGGGGGAGTGGGGTAGGATTGGTCAGGTCAGGTAAGTTCCCTGAGCTGATCCACAGCATGGCCTTACAAAAAGCCATGTCAGCACAACTGCTCAGAGATGGTGTGGTGGCTGCAATAAGCAACACAGACTGAATATATCTTAAATTAGTACTGCTGCCAAATGTTTTGTATCATGAAATAGAAGCGCAAGTGCAGTGCTAGTCACTGTGCATGCCCACGAAGGGCGATAGCTCAAGAGACTCTAACACACTGCTGTGGTACCAATGTTCTTTACAAATGCAGTAAAAGAACTGTGAACGAGTATATAAATGAACAGATGGTATCTCAAGGGTAAGTGCTGTGAATACATTGCTGTAGAGTGACTTTAGAAAACCTGCGATGAGGCTGATCAATAGTGAAACTCAGAGAAAGTAAGTCTGAGAAATAAGACTTTGCAAGTGATAAAGACGGGGCTAGTGAATTATTTGCTATAGGATTTTCTCTTGTTAACCTTAGTTTGAGAGATACATTCTGCATTCAGTAAAGAGAAGGATAATCATTTCAAAGGATCATTATCAGAAATAAGTGATATGCAATAGTACATCACCAGGAAAAAACAGACTGAAACTTAGTTTATGTAACAGAGAATCCTTAATGCACTCAGACAACAATTCATCAATTTATCCCCCTCCTCACAATTTATACCAGTAACTCTGAAAACAAAGAATCTACCCACTAGGGATGACTGTTGTTCTAAGCCAGAGCCCTGATGAATATGTTCTTTTGCCTCAGATATAAGAGCTACAAAAGGTTAAAAAATGTGGGTATAGTTCAGATAAACATCTAAGAGTTTGGAAATTTATCTGAACGCTTTCTGTCAGAAAAAAATGTGCTTTAAGTCTCATGAGAAAAAAAGCTTATTTGTGATGTTGCTGGCACTTTTATTTCTGTTCTCAGCTGGAATATGATGAGAGTAGTCAACTTCTCACATGGTGTTTTGTCTTCAAGAGTTGTGGGGAAAAAGTTCAGTTCTAAAAATAGAAGATTACGGTGAGACTCTTATCCTATGTAAGATGACTTTGCCTCTTTAGACTAAAAGAAACAATGGGGTGGTAAAGTAAAATTTTAGTGAAAACTGGAAAGTTGCATGCAGTTAAAGAAGAAATCATTGTTTTCATTTTACAAGTTAAAAAAAATCCCCACATATTCAACTTGAAAGACAACTTCTGATTTTTAGTTACATAGCAGTAAATAACAAATGCCTTTCAATTAACCTGACTAATAACTCTGACAACCACTAAGTTCTTACAGCCATACAGTGCCTTGAAATAAACTTGACTATACACAGCAGTAGGACTAGGGTCTTAACTACAGACAGAGTAAATTGTCTATAGTAGATAAGTTACTTCCAAAAACTAAATTTCATTTTCAAAATGCCTTAGAAATGTATCAGTCTTTCAGTATAAGTCAGTGTGATGTAGTCTCCAATATTAGTTCTGAAATTAAAGAAGAATACCTGGAAAGCAAAACTGTGCCAGTTAAAGATGGCAACAAAACTTGTCCTTTAAATAATAAAACACTCTCCTAAACTGAAACCATAAGGGTGCCATTCAAATAGTCTGAGTAGAATTCAGTGACTTCCTTGCAAATACGCGCTTTTAGCTGCTGCTTTGCAAATCCATATTATAGCACATTTAGTAAATATGCTACACTGGGCTTGTTCAAACAGGGCTGTGTGGTAGAGACAGTTCCTACTAAAATTTCAACATTTTAAAGGGTCCTATCTCTCAATGTCATGTATTCAGAGCTCACGGTTCAGTCTGTGCACAAAAAAGAACATCCACCTATAATTCAGACTTGTGTTATGAGGACCAAGGAGATACCAGCTTAAGAAGGGTCACATACAGTTAAGATAACATTATAATAAACTCACCCTGCTTACTCTTCAAGGGGGTCTCTCCTTCTCCCTCCCACCCCAGATGCTGTTGCAGTTGTATACTGCTTTTGTATGAACAAGTCTGTTGTTACTGACTCTTTCAGTTTATTGGAAAATTAAAAATTAAAATATGCAGACTATTTTATTGCCACACATAAATTTACAAACTTCCAGGATCCACTATGTTTGCCTATACCCAAACCAGATTACACAATACAGGCA
>NW_009259531.1:3996272-4036395 GCF_000687185.1 Egretta garzetta | reverse complement strand
GTAGGGAAAAATTCATAGAAAGATTTTTAAAGGCTCTGTAACACTCAGAAAATAACTGTTAAGCAGCTGCTCATTCACCACTTTTATGAATACAGGGCTGAGTTATTACTCCATATAATACAGTACTTGTTTTGGCATAAGGTAGGAGGTAATCCTTAATGCTTAGTCTGTATCCAGGTCATACCTGCCTCCCCAGTGATACTGCCAGAGCCTGGTAAATTTTCTGACGGGCAGTGGGACTAGACTGAGTACCTTTCACATACTGACCAATGTATATGGTCCCTATATAGAATCTCTATAAAGAGATTCCAAATAATATGCTTTTGTTTTAAGGAACAGAGGGACTTTGTTTTGCTCCTCCCCTCCCAAATCTTTCCCTTTAGAAATGACTCTTGGTAATCCTGCATGTTTGGGGTTTTTTAATCTATAGACAAAAATACAGAGCCAAGAGTCAGATGAAAACTAAAATGCATAAACCTTTTTAAAGGAATTTCTATCTTATCTAGGCTTATTTAGATGTGGTAGGAACACAGAGACTGGAGCCAACTATATTATTTCTCCCAGTCTGCTTAAAGTTCAAGAATGAATAATGTCAAAAAGTCTGTATGTTTTCCAAGATATATGTTATATGGTTCACAGATAACAATGTCTAGTTTGTCTGTCACCTATCTCAGCAGCTGTAAGAAGTACCTGGACTCATCAGGAAGACACACTGTAGAGAAGATGTCATCACCTCGTTAGTTTAGAAAATAACAGATTCTCAGGAGCAGCATCAAAGGCTATTGAAAAAAAGGTTAGTGTGGATACTGGAATGAGTTTTCTTTCAATTCTTTCCCCTGAACCTTTGCCTTCTCCTTACATTTTCCCATCCCTTACGCTCTTTGGGACCAGTCCAGTATGGAGGATCTCTCTGCAAACCTTGGCTTCACTCTTAGCCAAGTAAAGCAAAGGATCAAGCTCATTTGACTGTCTAGGGCAATCAGAACTGCAAGTGTATTGTTCAGAAATCATATGGACCATAAACTGAGCATTTATTTGGCCCCTCTCATTTTTGAAAGAAGAGCTGGTAGCACAAGTCACTGAGAATGGAGTTTCCATCTTCCCTGCCTTCATCTGAGAGGGAGCATTAATGAGCTTGAGAACACGGTCAGACTTCTGCAGACGATCTGTCTGAAAAGGTGAACTCCTTCACACCACCTGTAGTTGCCAGTCCTCTCAGATCTGCCAGTCTGACTACATATGGAGCCACTCCTGTCAAAATAATCTGCTTTTTGTGGCAAATGCTGAGAGAGCCATAGGAAAGGAATGAAAGAAAAACACTCCTTTTTGTTGGCTCCTGTTACTCTAGGGACTGGACAAGGTTCTCACTAACAGTTGGTTACCACGGCTATTAATACCCTGAAACAAAGTGATTGAGTAGTACCTTGATTTAGAAGAAAGGAGCGAAAGCTCACTAGGAAGCCCTAGGAATATTCTAGGAGTAGGCAATCGTATAGAAGCTTCTTTAAAGAGAAAAACTGATGACAATTTGGAAAAATGTCTGTATTTTAAGGATCTGTAAAGTTTAGCCTCTGAAGGTTTGTTTTAAAAATAATCTTTTCCAATTAAAACCAGTTAACTTAAACTGCTGCAAGATGAAATATATCTGATCTCTCATCCATATTTTGAATTGCCACAACTTTTGTTTGCTGCAGACTAACCCCCCTCCAAATATTAAATGCTGGTATCTTATGTGCATGCAGAAGAGGCACAGCATCTGTTACACAGTCAAGAAACAACTTCTAAATGCCTTACTGCCAGGAAAGACAACTCACTTTGTACAAGAATGCTATTTGTATGTTAGCCATGCAAGAATCCACTTTGCTTCCATTTCAGTCCATTTGTAGTTGCCAATATCTACCCTTTAAATACTTACAGCTGCCACTTCTGTGTTGAAAAAGTATCTATTTTCATCTTTCATTTAGGAGTGAGACACTGTCCAAAGCATCTGGTAATGTGAACTGTGGGGCCCTGGATAGCCCAGGAACTATATAGCCTGGTTCAAAGTCATCCTAGATGAGAATAAGTGTTTCATGAGCGGTTCTTCTGGCGGCAGTGGCCCTTGGTTATCAAAAAATTCCACCCCAACAAAACCACTCTATTTTGCTGGCTTGTTTTTACACTGCATCAGTTCCCCAGTCTAGTTAGCCAAATAGCTGTACGCATAGTTGCATTTGCAGAACTGAGAGGGTGATGCAGTGTCAGGAAAAGATGTCCAGATGTCCTTTTGAAGTCTCAAAGAGGACTTCAGCCTGTAGAGACACTAATCCAAACCTCTTCCAAAGCACTAATTCCGTAGACAAACATTTAGATGTGTGCTGTGGATTCAATTATTTTTCAAAATATTCTTAGTTTTCAGGAAACAATAGTGGGAGGGCAAAAGAGGTGAACTGAGGTATTTAATTTTAGATTCTACACTTGATTGTTTACCAGCTGCCATGATCCCTATTGTGGACTAGCAAGAGGCATTAAAACATCTAGGGTTTAAAAGATATGGTCTTCTCTAAAATCAGGGAATCAATTCACTTGAAAAATAAAAGCAACCACAAGCAAGTGTCTCTGGCACAATGGAGGAAGCAAAAAGCAATGCAGGTTGCAACAAGAAGCAGAAGGTAAGGACTTGATAATTTGGTTTGAACCACAGCGTATTACGTTGAGCCCTGATAATATGCAATGTCTCTAGGCTAATAGAAGAACTGGAACTGTAAAGGGATGAAGTTACTGATGAGTCTGAAGAGCTCAAAGAAAGAGCTCATAATAGATGTCAAGTCAACTTTCATAGTCCCTCGCCTTAGTTATATCTCCACACTTTCAAGAAAGAAAGTGTTTAACATGTTTGAATTGAATGCTACAGTAGTTTATTTAGTAGCTTTGAGTGTCTCTGAGAATTGTGTGTTATTTGTTTCAGGAATAATTAGTCCCAAGAATATGTTGGCAACATAGTTCAGACAGAGTGTCATTCTAATACACCTATGAGACTCAAGGGCAGGGAGCAAATTCCTAAGTTGATGGTCATTCAATACCCGTTTTTGGCATTCTTCAGTTCACCTCCCATCTCAGTAAAATATAATACATTTCATGAAAAACCTCATGCAGTCCCCATGAGGTACTGGATAACAGTTTTTTCTTTTTAAGAACACAATTTAAAAATTTCAAACAGAGAAGGGCTTGAGGCAAAATTCCTTGCCTAAATAGCTTTTAAGTTTGTGAGAACTTAGATCCAAAATATGCTACTTTAATCCATCTCATTTACCCAGCATTTCATCCTTTATAAGTAATTCAGTCTAAAGCTTTATAGTCAACTAGAGAAAACTTGAAACAATACTGATCTCCATCTTAAATAATCTCCTGTCAGGAATCATATATGAGAAAGTATGTTACTGCTTCCCATATTTGTAGTGGGTAGATCTGAATTCAGGACATTATCCAGCATCTCAGAACCATATCTAAATCGCCAATAAAAGCACTCAGGGAGATGGTAAATCATTTTATTCTATGACATTGATATGGTTTCATGTAACCCCTGTTCCAGATCCCTGACTATTTTAACTTTCTTCTCACCAGTTCATCCAACAACACATTCTTTAAGCTGCTTTATATGAAGCTTTTTCTTTCTCCCATGTCTTGATAATTACGTGAGTCCACTCTGAGTCCCTCAGCTTTCTCCTCCTTTACCACATCCATCTTTGTCTGTCACAGAGGGCACAGAAAGCACAAAAAGACATACTCCAGCTTCTCTACTCTTGTGAAAAATGGGTCAGTCAGTTTTGTGCTCCTCCCTACCTTCCACCCTTTGTATACAGTTATATCCTGTCTGCCCTACCGTTCATGTTTGTTCTCTTAGACAGTAAATTCTTCATATCAAACACTCCAGATACTCTTTAACACTTGGCTTATTTTGGATGTTGCTATAGTATAGATAATGAAACTATATTCCACAGACCTGAACTTCATCTCACAACAAAAAGACCCACCCAAACACTGTGCATAATTGCTAATGTTTTTAAGTCATAAAAAGTAATGTTAGAGTCTATTTTTAGACATTGTGTTAAGTTTCACTCACTTTTGATAATCTACATTTTCCTTTTGTGGAGTTATGTTTTGTTTATAGTTTAGAAATTGTGTGTTAGATCTCACACGATGACCTTTAAAATAAACCGAGCTTAACATCTTGATATCCACAATGGCGTGGGAGTCTAAAGATGTGGTTGAAGATACTTGTTTCTCGTTAGGAGGAAACTAATGACAGATTACGCCACTTCCTCGCTTATCAAGGAAGATCCTCTTGGTGCTAGTTTTATGTTAAACTACAGCAGTTCATGATGCACTGTGGGTGTGTTTATAATATATATACACAGGTTGTTGACAAAGCTCAATATTGTATATTGTTCATTAATTGACTAATCTATACAAATTAGCAGAATACATTTGGTAGCTTTTAACTGCCATGCGAAGGTTATGAACTTGTCCACAAAATCAATAGATGGGAAATATACTGGATGGAACATGCCAGACATTTCCCAGTTCCATTTCTTGAACCACAAGGTAGCATATCAGACAACTGCACATGCAGTTGGTCTGTACCTTCTCATCTTGCTAACACCTGTGGTAATTTGCCTAGAAGTGTCAAAGAATGAAAATTATTACATTATTTTAAATCAGCTGCAGCATAGGCAGTAACATTACAAACTCCACAGAAGCCTGCATCACTGACCCCGAGTCCTGATCTGGAGATACTGTACTAGAAAGGGCTAAAAAAAAAAAGTAATTGCTCTCTTCTTTTTCTGCCACTGATGTTTGTGCTGAGGTTGTCAACAGGATGTTTCATGCTAAGAACTGGATTGTAACCAGCAACTCATTCCACTTTAGTTAAAACATCCTTACCGCCTGCGTAGGTATTATCGTGAGCACAGGTGCTAGAGCAAAAGGCTCCTTACCCAGCTGTGTTTTCCACCTTCATAATTCATCTGAGGTATTCTTGCTACATCGCTCTTCTAGCCAGTCTTTACATGTCAAGCAAGACACTTCAGGTGTTGACTGATATTTGGTGGCAGATTTGTTGGGGTCAGCAAAGGTGCTGGCCACTCTCAGCTGTCTGCTCTGCCCCTGTGCTAGATGCCCCCACTGAAGAGGTAACATGCATGCAGTTACCATGTTAGGAAGTACCATAACAAAAAACAACACTGACACCAGTTGAACGCTACCAGCTGCACACTACAGAAGTCAAGGAAGATGTGAGCTGCTTGTCGATCTCTACCTACAGAAGCAATCATTGCCAACCAAAGATAGGAAGACAACTTTTTTGTCATGCCAGCCTTCTTGAATGGAGGTCAATGCCTGTACAATACTGTTCTACTCATTCAGGTGCAACAGCTGAATTGCAAATCCGTTTTAGTTTACCCAGGGATGCAAGAAAGGCTTGCAATGTAAATTCAGGTATTAACAAGATGACTATTTATGTTCAGATAAAAAGATTGGTCAGCTTGACACGCCTACGCTAAATATTGAGGTAGAAGAAAAGAATGGTATTTACAAAAGCTAACTTTAGCTTAGCAAGTCTAAGAAAACAAATGAGTAGAAACTATTCTGAATTACCATTTGAAAACCCTTGCTTCCCCATCCACACTGACCTGAGTGAAAAGTAGCCTCAATAAGCTAAGATTAACTTTTGTCAGTATCCCAAAATCTGTTGTAAGTTACAAACAACTTCTTCTCTAAAGGCCAAGCTGTATTTAGTGAAAATCCCTTTAAGTCAGTTATAAAAAAAGCCAACCAAACTTATTGATGCAAGAAGGAATACAGTTAGCTGCTTTCTGTGAGTCTAGGATCCGGAGGAATATACCTCCTATTTCCTTATATGCACTTTTATCTTTGCAACGAGCAGCAATAAACTACAGACCTAGGTGATAGTTCTGGCCTTAAAACAGAAGCATTTTCCACTGGCCCCAGGTACCTACTTTGCAAGAATATAATTAGAGGATTAGAATGTCCTAAAACAAGACAGCTACTATGTTACCCCTCTCATTCTCCCACAGGGGAAGTTTTCGTGGCTTGAGGATCAGGTTTGGCTCCCATAAACCCTGTCAAATTTGTAAAGGAGAGTGTTTGCTTTTCATACACACATACCTAGAAACATAGTCATTGACTGTTTTGTTGGGCCATGTAGGATGTCAGTACAATGACAGTGTGCATGTGGGGCTCTAAAGCACAGGGGAAGTGAGAAGAGTGAACTGTGTGGGCGAAGCGTTCTCTCCGACCAGGTGATCCGGTGAATTCACCGGCTGGGCTGAGGGAGAAATAGTATGCACAATGGCAGTCTAGCACTGATAGGTGAAGATGTGAGTTGGGTTTTGTTTTTTTTTTTTTTTTTTTTTTAACAGGATGAGGTTAGCTCTTCCTTTCATGGAAATACATCAACCCTTTCTGGAAAATCTCCTTTTCATCTAAATCACTTTTTTTTTAAAAATTAAATTAAGTTGTATGAAAAAAATAACAAAGTGGGGGCGGAACAAATCTGTTTGTCTTCAGCATGTTCCTCTACAAGAAGAAATGAAATGGAAACTCTGTCCTCCATCATACTCTGAGCTGCATTTGCTTCTGTAACACAGTAGCATAGGGCGTAACTTTAAATAAATGGTGTGTTACACATTTTGCTTCTGCCAAAGAATGGAGAATCCTTCTACTCTGGGCTTAGAAAGTTTAAGTATTGAATAGGAACATGAGGAAAACGGGTAACTGCTGAATCTACGGGTAAGTGCTGAACGAGTACTATTGTACAGAAAGACATCAGTGGGTAGTTTTCCTTTTTTTCTTTTGCCTTTCACCTACAGGATATGCGCACATCTTAGGTCACACTACATAGTCTTGCATGTTACCTCTACCAGTGAGAAAACTACCACTGATTTTACAGTCTACATCACAACTGATAAAAGTTAACGTGAGAAAACATAGTTTATTAAATCTCCATTAATTCAGTAGTCATAATGCAGTATTGGGCGACAAACATTGTAAGTATTACAACTGTTTTCCACACTCAGGCAGAGCAAAACATGAAAGCTGGTATTAGCTGTAATAAGAGAATGTCACAGGGCAGCAAGGTAGTAAAGTAGAATTACCATGTCACTGATATGACAGGTAAGCACCATGGTCTAACTGTATAGTGATTTACTGGCTTCATCCTGCAGTCTCAATATTCCAGCTTTCTGAACTGGTATCATTCTGATGGCCCTGCAAACACTCCATCTGCTGTTCCATCTCACCTAAGGAATTGAACATTCAATGTTTGGATAACTTCTGAAAAAAAAAAAAACCCCCAAAAAAGTATTGTATGCTGTACAGGGGAAATAAATGCACGCTTCTGCTGAAGTGAAACTGTCCCATATTGTTTTTTAACACTCTTAAGATCTCATGGGGTTTGTGGTTCATATAGGTACCTCTAACCAGACATGTTTACTTATGTTCTGTCTGGTGTCCAGGATTTGGCTCTATTTCAGCACACTGAGAAGAAAACAACGACAATGGTTTCAGCTTTTCAATTGTTTGTTGCCTGGGACTTATATGACTATGTAACTAGAGCAGATACACAAATGACCAAGAAATTTGTTTTAAATTTTATGATTCAGAGAACTAGTGAAACAGTAAAGTACTAAATGGCATTCACATCTTTGTGCTCAAGCCTGAGGAACTTCAACAAAATTGCAGTAGAAATAAGAGTGCACTGAATCAAATCACGTAGGTCACTGAGAAGCTTCCCAATGAAGTTTGAATAGAGCCTAATTTTTTTTTTTCTTAACTCAAAAGAAGAATGTTCTCCAACACTTGAAATTGGAAAAGGTAAAAAGTACTAGCTTTTAGTTTAATATCTTTGTAACTCACTTTTCTCAGACCACAATGAGGGAAATAATTTTATCAGTTTCTTTTTAAGAAGTTTAACATGAAAGCCTATGACCAAATGCTAACAATCCTTGCTAACATCTGTGCACAGAATAGGCAGTGACAAGTATACAGGCATGCACGGCACATGCAGCATCCTAACACTGCATAGATCAACAAAAAACCCTTATTAGGAAAGGTAAAATGTTTATACAGTTTTAAATCTGCTAAAAAGTACAGATTGAAGATCTGTACTCAAATCAAGTTCTGTCAGCTCTATGCAATAGAATACTAACAAAAAAAAAAAAATCTGTGTTCACAACTATAGATTATAACCATTTCAGTTACAAATCACCAAACTATAATTTTTAAAGGCAGATAACAGGAAGCTCATTTTTCGTATCAAACACAATGACACACCGAAGCATTAACAAAACAAGGAAAATTAAGTTAAATGACTAAAGCGTCAGATTTGTACTACAGTGCTTTGTAAACTCTCACAAGAGGATCCCTCTCAGACAATAACTTTCTAAAAATGGAAAACAGAGACTCTCCCACCATGCCAGGGCAAGGGAAAAGTATTTCTTTATTTATCTAATAGATATTTAACAGGCAGATTCACATTAACTCCTACAACACAGTTTCATTTGAGAGCTAAGTGAACACCACAAATGTTGTCTATTTTTTAAGCCTCCTCTCATAAAACCACTGAGGTTAATACTCCTTTGAGTAAGGATGACTGGACTAGACTCCCTATGGAGCTCATCAATTCTTCTCCTTAACTGACCTAGGCAACTGCTGTTTAACAATACATGAGGCACTCCCTCCTCACCAAAGGCTTTGCATCTTGCTTTTAATGTTTTTCATCAGCTTTGTCATCAGAAACTCTGATTAAAAGCCTCAAACATCAGCCTCCTGCACCGTGGTACAGACGGAAACTTAAGCCTTACAGGCCATCTCATCAACATAGCTTCTTGACTTACAGCCCGAACAAAAGTAAACTCCTGTTTATTACGGCAACAGCTCTCACATATATTGAGCTTGTAGGTTTGATTAAAGAAGTGGCAATAAAATGCTTTTGTGAATGAAGACTTCTAGCTAACACCTGTTTGGGACCTCTTGCTATCTTGTCAGTTAACGTCTTTGAAAAGCATGCCCTTCTGCAGGTCCTAACGGGTAAGTAAAAACCAAACCAAAACAAAAAACATCCTAACTCCCCCTCCTCCCCCAGCAACCCAAGGCATGCTTACTCTTTGAATCAGAGAGCAGCTGAGCTGACATGTGGTTCACTTGCCAGCTTTCTGAAATTGCAGTACTGGGGAACTCTAGGATTTTGATATTCAAACTCTGTATTTGTACCACCAACATTTAACCTCACATTCCAGGGCGGGGTTGGGCTCAGAGCCTGGGACATTCCAAAAAGCATTCCAACCAGCAAGACCCCAGAGGTAGCCCCACAGCAAGCGCATCGATGCTAAAAGGCTAGTAAAAATATCTTTGCATTCCCATTTCTAATAAGCAGGCTACATGCAGGCTACAGGGAGGACGAGTTACAGTACTCCCCATACTGTGGATCACACTTTGGCAGGTATCGTTAGGAAAAGTTTCTGCAGCATCAGTACCAAGCAACAAAACAACTACTTTTTTGTTTGCTTGCTGTAGCCTTGTGATAGAAAAAAAAACAGTTGCTTCACTGAATTCCATAGGATTAATAGTGAAGCATTTTTACTAAGCAAACACTTAAAATAGAGTGCAGCTTTGGTGAGTATTGACCAAGTATCGTATTTACACCACATTGAAATTAAAAAAAAAAAATAAAGTTTTCTGAAGAGTAAGGTTAAATATCCTCCAACCTAACTGCGGTCTCAATTGCCACCGTATGAAAGAATGCAGAAGTGCAATGGCTGGACCATTACATACTGCAGAAGTCAGCGCATTTTCCTGAAAAAAATTTAAAAATTTAAAAAATCTGCCACCTTCTGTTTATGAAAGGTACAGCAGAAAAGAGAAGCACAGGAGAATCTCATGCAGACGAGTCACCACTGCAGTTTGCTCTTTAAAATTAGTGTGAATAGAACAATTGCTAGAAGAAAAGCACTGGTCACTGAAGTAATTACTTTAAAACCAGTGCTAAGAAGGGAACATACATGGCAAACGTTAACTATCCTATCAGTAGAACTGGTTGGGATTAACTGACTGATCAAAGCAGGATAATAAGTCACACGTTAGCTGTAATAGAGTTAACACAACTGCAATCACATAACAAAGTCATTAAGCCAAAACATTCTGACACATACACACACATATATACAATTGCAGCTTTTCTTTACTTCTTTTTGAAACTGATCAAGGGTGTCAAACGTTATGCTTTCTAGCCATTCGCCACAATTTACAGCCCTTCTATATTTAGCACTGAATGTTCATTCCAACAGAATGACTCCTCATTCTCATTTTCACATGCTCTGTTTGGCCTAGCTATGGCCATCCATAACTACAGCACAGACAACCTCATTGATGTATACAAGTATTACAATAAATTACGAGGAGTAAGTGTAAGCATTGGTGACCACATAGTAATTTAAGTAAGGATTTGAAAACATGCACTTAATAGAAAACAAACACACCTCTCAACTTTTAGCACCCATTTGATTTAATATAAATACAATACCTATACTTACAGGCTGGCATTAACACAGTATTTGTTTCAGCCCAGAGCAAGCTATATGTCCAGTATTATCCAATTCTCTCCATCAACCAAGCCAAGGCACATATTCTGTAACATAAGATGACTAGTAAAGTATCTACGTGCTAGGGTATTCATACAACCTTTGCTTAGGCATCTATCTTCAGCTATAGTTCCATGTGAATTTTTGACAAGATGATGCAGAAGTCTGTGTAAAATTTGGTTTTATGTTGAACAGCTGAGCATTCTCAACTGCCACTGGAGTCACCTATCTCTCACCATAAACATGTGCTCTGAATTGCATTTTAAGTCAATTTCTGGAAGGAAACAGTGTGAAAAGTCTACATAGGCTACACCTCACTAAGGAGGTAGGAAGGATGCACATTCATATTGTGTGACAAAATATCAGAAGAACAACAGAACAGGAAAAAAGAAAAAATACTGTTACAAAGGCCTCGGCTCCTATACTGAATGATCCTATCCCTTTTCTGAAAGAGGTCCGTATCAGCTGTGGCAGACTTTCTCCTGAGTGATTTTTCTTTGGGCTTTTCTATGAGTCAAGACAGAAGTTATGTGCTCCCCTTGGTTGGTTTATCTATAAATTAGTCACAATCCAACGTAATTTCCACCAACCCATAGTAATTGCTGCCACACAAGTCCACACTGTATTTAGGTACCACCACCGCTAGCAACTGGGGTTTATCCAAACATTCAATTTTAATTTTAGACAGACAATGATGACAAGAAAAGAAGCCAGATTCTTCTAAGTGGCAAGACAAAAGACAATGGGCACAAATTGAAATACAGGCTATTCCATGCAGACACAAGAAGAAAACCCAAACACTTTAAAACCACTTTTTTTCCACCATAAGGGTGATCCAATGCTGGAACAGGTTGCCAAGAAAGGTCTCAGTTCCAGGAGATACAAGAAACCCAACTAGACACAGTCCTGGGAAACTCATTCTAGTTGACCCTGCTTTGAGTAGAGGGGTTGGACCAGATGATCTCCAGAGGTCCCTTCCAAGCTCAAACATTCTATGATATTAGACCTGGCACGCCAGACTGCTATCAGGACCCAAGAATGACATTTATCTCTATTATTCTATGATGGCTCCAAGTAGTCCTGACAAAAAACAAGATACCCCAAATAGCACTCACAATAGGAAAATGTCTACTTCTGAACTTTGTGATTAATACTGCGAATTCTTTTGCTGCTTAGTGCTAGAATTTCACTCCTAAAGTTATAATAAATGTAAGTAATCATAAGTAACTGCATTTACTGCAATATACAAAATGAGTAAGCAAAACTTTCTTCTTTTTAGACTGTATAGATGTTCTATAAATTACTCTGATGTAAACAGCGACATTTTAAATATGAACACACATACGTTTAATTTCACAAGTTTGAATATTATCTGGTGAGATATTGTTCTTCCATTGTAAAAGAATACTATCACTTGAGGAAAAACATGATGTCCCTGTCATTTCGTTTTCAGACCAGAACTAATAATCTGAAGTATCTCACTCTGTTGAGGGAAACTAAACCACCATTTCAATAAACTCTTAGTAACTTAAATCCCTCAATTTTCTTAATCCATGAAGTCATTTTTGGGGGATTCAAAATTCTAATTTAAATCAGACAAGCTCATCTGGATTACCATGAAATCAGACTGGGTCTGTATCTTCTTTCCACATACAGCATGTATTTATAGCTTACTTTAATAGGAAGTTATGATGATGGCAAACAAAGAAGAAAACATGTGCCTTTGATTAAGACCACCAGTACTGCTCACAGCTAAATACTGAGGCAAACTAGGTCTCATTTCAAGAACAAACACATAAGGCCATATTTGGATGCCCACTATTGCAAGCAACATACATGTAGACATTTACTAGATCTTCCAAGCTCAAAAGAAGAAAACAGCTTAGAGTGCATTCATTCAACAAATACATGGCTACCAGGCTTGGCTCCAACTCTTTATTGGAAAGGCACAACTGTAATACCTAAGACCAGGAAAGGATGGTTAATTGTTATTGTCCTATTTCTGGAGGGTAAAATGTAGTAGAAATTATGAAAGAAGAATGTTATTTTCATGCTTAGTGTTTTAATTTCTAAGTCCTCTCTGCAAAAAACTTCTTTTTGATATATGACGGTTGTAAATAAAGCTTGCAAGACATGCATAAAATGCATGTGACAAAGCCATGTCTACTTAGCTACTAATATTTTCCTACATTAAATTTTCTGATTAACTACATAGTTCCATGATGAATCCACCTGCTTATGAATGATTATTCATATGTCTTTTACCAGCACACTGTAGACTTCTTAAAAATAAAAAACAAGTAATAAAACCAGTGACAAAATTGCTTTGAAAATATCTGATATTTTAAAAAATTTATTGTTTAGTATAAGCTGCTCAATGTTCTTTAAAATCAAGTTACTAATTTACCCTGTCTGAAAGGCACCATAGGGACAGTGAGTGGTGAACAGTAAACATCTCATTGGCATTTTTAACAACTGGGGAATTTATCTGCCTCCAAGAGGATCTGAATGAAACGTGAACAGCAAGATATACAAATAGGAGCTAATTTGTAGCTGCATAGGCACAAACCCTCTAATTTCCATGCTATCGTGGCATCTGAGGCACATTCATGTCAGAAGTTTCTTCAATAAAATTAGCTTTTTTATGGGAAGGCTCAGCAAGATCTTCTCCATGGTCTCTGTTATTCAAGCGCTCCTGGTCTTCCCTCTTGCGTTTGTTAATCAGGTGATTTTCTCCCTCACTCTGCTTTCCCTCTGGAACACCCAATGTTCTCAGACAGACAATAGCTGCAGCCTGTTCTGCTAGTTTCTTTGACTTGTCCCTGAAGAGCAAGCAGACAGAGCACAGGTAAAAGTAGAAACTGAAGTCTCTACACTGCCAAAAGACAATAAATTTCCTGTCTCTGATGCAACATCATGAAATAAACAGCATCTGTAGTCATCTCACAGCAGACGAACAAAATAGGTCAGTTGCAGAAATTATTTGAATCTTGCTAGGTGTCAATGTTGACGCCTGTCTCCTGACATAATGTTCCTAAAAAAATCTACTTCTATCAGGTCTTGCATCTCAAACACTCTTCACTTCAAAGGTCTGAAGTCAACATGTGTTCAGCCCAAGTGGTTGCAATCATCAGAAAGTTAACATTTACAAATATGATCACTAAACAAAACTGAGTTTTGAAGGATCACTTTCTAAAAAGACACTCAGGCTCAAATATAATGACTGGTAGGCCTACAAATTCATTGATGCTGACAAAAACAGGAACTATTCCATAATAATAAAAATACTGTCATTTCTGAGAGGGACTGCAGATTGCACATTTGTGAAATTTGATATTTGAAAACATTTTCTTCTCAAAGTTTCATATCAGCTGAGCTTAACTTCCTTAAGTGTCTGAACAGGAATGCTGCAGACACCAGTAACTGTTGTGTGCATTTGTTGTCTTTAAAATGTTTAATGCTGAGGTCTAGCTTTGCAGTAAAATCAAGTTCAACTTGGGTGCAAATGCCTGAAGTCAACTCCAGTAATAATAGATGATTGTATAAAATACCATCGTGAAACTTTAGAGCAGACCTGGATGTAACTATTGATTAACTGTGATCTCTGAGAAGCCACCAAACTGTCCTCTGCTTCGCTGTATATAGACACTTAATCCTGACTTGTTATTGAGAATGGATCTGCTGTAGTGGCTGAAGACATTACCTCCTCCTATGTTCCCCTCTGCCTCCCTTGGTTAGTTTCTGAACCAGGTCACCTATTTGCTCCCCTTCCAATAAAATTTGTGGACTAACGTATTACGTGATTTAAAATCTGTAATGGTTTACTGATTATGTTAAAGCTTACTTCCTCTTGTCACATTCAATTCTCAGAAATTTTTAATCCTTTCTCCCTCCTAGAGGTAGCTTTAGAGCATAGGTTTTAGTTGACTTTAGCAAAGTTAACCATAATAAACTGGAGTACCCTTTCATTGCAAGTTTTAAGCAACGTTTCAGAAACAATTACAATACAGCTGCAAAAACCATTAAGGATAGCTTACCACAGAGTTGATCTGTATTTTTGCTCAGCTACTGTCACTACTGAACAGAATAATCTATCCAGTGGCCTTTGAACCTGGAGAAAAAAAGAATTAAAAGGGAGGGGGAGTGTCAAAAAGCAGTCATGTCATTTACAGAACAAACATTGTCAGGGTTCCTTGTTATTGTCTTTACACCACAGCCAAGTAACACCTTTAAAATTACTGTAATTCACACCACAAATTTAACCTTGCATATTTAAGATTAAGAAAAGAAGAAATTGTCCAAAACGAAATATTCTGGCTTTACAAAAAAAAAAATAATGAAATAACGTCCCCACCCAACCAAGCAGTTGCTCCTGTCCAGTAGAGTTCCTACCTATAACAGTGTGCAAAACATTCTGAATCCAAATTCTTTACTTAATAGAAGTAAAAGAAAGTCAGTCATGAACCCCTATGTAATAACCTGCAGTTACAGCAACTTCTTTCACACATGAATCAACACCAGACTGAAGGTCTGACTTTTCATTTTTATTTTCTAATAAAATAAGCTACTGTTTTCATGCATATGTGTATTACCACTTCTGAAGCTGCTTACTCAAGAGCTATGCCAGACTGGGAAACTAAATTTCTCACTACTTTGAGTCCTAAAATACTTAATTTCATAGACAAGGCAGAGAAAGAGGTTTGAAAGGGTTCTTCATTGACTCACAGTTTCATAAACAGGCTGAGGATGCTTTTCTTTCCTACACCATTCCAGAAGATACATTTTTGGAGTAATCTGTGGTGGATATTCTCGCCTATACAGAAAAATTTGTGGTCAACAACTGTGCACAGAGTTTATTTACTAAACAGATCTATTTTAAAACAGATAGTGCTACTTATTATATTACTTCTACCAGTTATTCTTCGTGGTTTAATTTTACCACTCAAATTAAGAGAAAAATGCTGCTTCCTTATTAGATAATTCAAGTGATATGTCTGACATAACACCTAAAATAAAATCTAAGCTTTTCTATTCATTCTTCCCAGTCACATCCTGTAGTAATACAACTAGCAAGAAGGTACGTACCAGAAAGGAGATTCTAACTAAATATACAACACAGATTAGAGATACAGTTTGGCACTGCTTATTAGAAGCAACAATATAAGATTAAGCACTAGAAGAAAGAAAAGAAGCTGCTTCTGTTATGGGACTGTAGAATTATCAAATAAAAAAGGGTAGGAAAGGTAGGCATTGATTCAGTTAGACATGGAATTACAGCCCCTTCTTCTTGGCAGAAAAAAAGAGATACTGTAAAACCACTGTATTCAGTCCTCAGGGATTCAGACAATATATCCTGTAAACACTAAAGCATTATGACTGGATTTGAGGAGCATTTTCTATCACACTCTTCTTAAACTGTTTGACAGACTTAATAGCAAACACAGAGAAAATAGCAAACACTAGTATAACATGGAAAGTAACAGCAATTTTATGTGTTTCACGGATTATAATCAAAGGTTACTTAATATTGGGCACAACTCCATGAATTAGTTTTTCAGGGAATGCCCTATGAGTGGAGCTCATTTAGAAGACTACAGATAAGCACATATGTTCTTTCAGGAGACAATATTATGAAATTTGTGTGTGACTTCTTATAGAAAAACTATTGTGTTTTAGTTAAATTTCACCAAAAATAACTGAACTATATATGTTCATATACTCACATTCTTCTACATACAGATGTTTGGATTTTTTAAAAAAAAAAAATAAAAAAAATCACTCAGCACTTTCAGTAAAATAACTGAGAGAATTAAGCAGTCTGAGGAAGCCAGGAACTAAAGAACATCTTACAACATCCAATAGCACAGGAAGAATGGTGATGCTAGTGATTATGTAATTATATACACAAATTGCTTCATAAACATTCACTCAGTAAGCCCTCCAATTGCAAATTGTTATTTTCAAAAACTGTAAGGCACTGTCAGATCCCAGTTTTTATTTACAGACACAAGATAGTGAAAAACTTAATTTGCATGCTTACTTGTCAAATCTAACAGCCATTTTTATTACATCTGGATCTTCCATTTGGTCATCTTCATCTTGTGTGTCAGTTTCTAAAGATGTTTTCTTTGTTTCAAAACCAGCTGTTGTTTCTTCATAGAAGTCAGCCATTTCAAAGACTTCACTATTGAAATAGAATTCCTTTGTATTAGAGATCAGCTTATAAATTTTTGTATCACATTCATTCTAATAGAGAAAAGCAGGTATAGAAACCAACTGTGTTTAAGTAGAGTATACGCGCACAGAGAATCACATGAAAATGTGGCTATATTCTGCATGGTGACATTACATTGTTTCTCCTTCAATTCTTATCAGACACTGTTGAGCTACAAGTAGCAACTGTTCTCACTCTCAGCGCTATATATTCAATGTACAGCCTGAAGGTCCAGGCAGAATCAATCAAAAGTACAGATGTGCAATGTTCAAGTTATTAGCTCAATTAATAACTTGCAGGCAAATGAATCAGCAAAGAACATCTCGAATCAATCAGCAAAGAACACCTCCGAGTGACTACTGATGCATCAGCTCCACAAGGGCAGTATGAGCGAAAAGCAGGAAATTGATTCTTCTTCTAATTTTAATATTTAAAAATACTATAAGAAATAAACACTATAACATCTCAGATTTTCTGACTTCAGAGTATTATTCACAAGCCCCAGTACAAAGGAAGAAGCAACTAGGATTTAGGTCAAAGGCAAGAGCCTCAAACCATTTTAAATTTCAGATCCATCACACACTGTATCTACTTTGAAAAACTGAAAGTATTCATTTTCTGAAGATGATAACAACAATAAAAGTTTTCTTATGCTGCAGGTTTTAACTTTTACTTTCCGACTGTTATGAGAATGCTCACTGGTACGAGGCTGTTCAATGACAAAATGAATTCTGGCCACAAAGCCATCTCCAATGCTCTAAGTCAAAAAGCAATGAAGCTGAATAATGCTAACTGATGCTTCTGAGAGAAGACTACTTATGTACTGTTACATGAATTTTTTGGTCTGAAATGCAGCAAGCACCCTGTTCTCTTGCATTCAGTACGGAGGTTAAAACCTCAAATAGCTGTAACATGCCATAACCACCGGGAGGCAGCAGCGTTAAGTAACATTTTTGCCTGAAGACGTCTAGGTGCATTTCAAATAACAATGTGCTTCAGTTACCTGGACACTAAACAGGCTATTTAGAGCACTGGTTAGAAGACAGAGTCTGCTGATAGAAAGCGATTTTATAAATTTTCAAGTGGTGCTCCCTCTGTTCCTCTCTCAGGCACACAAACTGCTTAAGCCACTTTTGAAATTGTTATTGCATCACACCTACAAAAACTAGGAAGCCCCTAAGGAATTGTTAGGTATGGCACATAAAACTGAAAGTTTCACACTAGATCTCTATCCGTGTTTATGTGTATAAATTGTGACTCTTCTAATTACCTGTTTAAAGGCTTGACTCTTACTTACAATTTATTTTCTTTATATACTATGCATTACTTTCATTCAGTAGAGAACATCACCACCTTTTCGGCTAAGATTTATTTGAAGTTGTAAAAGACTGTTTCAGTTTCAATCTGTACTGCATCTCTTCGAACCAAATTGGAAAACTATAAGCAAAATAGATATTAAGTTACTAGACTAAAAATTGTTCAACTACTTAAATTGCAAAAATGAAAAGTAACTTGCAAAGTGTAAATGTTGTTCATGGATTCCACTAATCCTTTATGATTAATGAAGGTTAGTCCCCTCACTGTATGTGGGCAGAAGCATTTAGAGCGTACCAAAATTGGTAAATTGCAATAAAGTGGCAAAATGATTGCAGGCATCTCTATTCATTTTGAACACGAACAGAATGGTGATTAGGGCCTGCTAGAAAACAGTAACTCCATTTGCAAAATATTTCAAGCTTTCAACATTTCTATCCATTTTCATACATTTAAGATAACAAACAGTTTCAGACTGTTTATTTTATAAAAACAAAGACACTCTCTTCCCCTCCATTCCATCAGAAAGATAATTATAGAACACAACATGACATGACACATGCAAGCTCAGACCTTTGTTTTGTTCAGTTTGGGATGGGTCCAAACCTGAATTCCCCTCCATTCTGTGTGAATTCTTTAATCACGTACCTATTTTACGGTTTCTCTCAAACTTTTCCTTCTTCCTTTTCTGTATCCCCCTTTGAGAAATTTCATCCAGACTGTTTCAGATGTCCAGGATGAAAAGATTCATTAAAAGACACTACATTTCCCCAAAAAGGCTGTCATTGTTCATTAGCATATTTTAGGTATGAAAAGCAGCACAAAAGAAATACATTTAAGTATCATATAGGTGACCTTCATACTTGGCTTTGAGTTTATCTGTTAGGTGTTCGTTTAAAATAAACATCTTGTCATAAAAATTCCAGTAACATTAAAAACCCCACAAAGGAAAGTTAAAATACACAGGTATCTCTAGAAGACAAGCTCCATATTATTAACCTCCAAACTACCACTAGAGAATGCTGAAACTTTTCTTAATCAGTTAATGCAAATACCGGATACATGCCTGTCACTCAGTGAAGCACCACTCAAATTAGTATGTCAAATATATAGACAGTTTCAGGGTTAAAGCATTAACACCTAAGCATGGAGGAAACCTGGAAAAGGCATTACTCCACATCTCACTAACTGGATTTTTTTTTTTTCCTGCAACTTCTTCTGAAGGTATGCAATGCCAGGCAATGTTACAGACAGAGAATTGGTTTGCACATCTGACAGAGAGTACAACTCCTATTTCTGAAGTACATGCTTACCAGATCTCCTGTGTGGACTGTGCAGCATGCAGCTTCTTACCCTGAGTAGTTTCCAACTGTTCTCTTAACATCTGACACAAACAGTATTTTGTGTTGGTATAGTGATTATCATATCTCACTGCCTGGAGGAGAGAGGCAAAGTATATAAAAACATACCAAACGAATTTATCTTATGTAACGCTCATGTCTCTTGATGAATTTCAAAATTCTTTTTGAAAGGCAAACCACAATGTACAGTTTTCTCAATAACATATTCAGGACCACTCATAAATGTGAGTATAATCTGATTATTTTGGCATGCTTTCATGCCACTTCTGTTCAACTTACTCGTATACTTATGAAGACAGTTGACCAGTTTACATAACTGACTAGTGATGCAGTGATATTTTAGTAAGGAACTAGTTAATAGCAGTCCAAATTTTCAAAACAAAAAAAAAATTTGAATTGATAATATAATCAAAGGCACAGATTTCTGATGAATTTCCTATTATGTCATTAAAATTCTGTCTTTTGATAATAGATAAAACTTTATAGATGACTCTGCTAATGGACCTATAGATATACAGCATTACTTTATTGGCAAATCATTCCCTTTGCTTCCCTTCTGTTAAGAATTCTTGACAGCATTTGTCAAAAAAAAAAAAAAAAAGCAATTAATTTCTAAAAATGAATCTAGCCGTAACTGAGTATCTAATATTCCTGCACTTTTCTGTTCAATGTTATTTGTACTACTGTAACATCAAGAGAGCATATAATTTACTTTTCAAATTCCTAGGTATTTTTAGATAGCCTTGTAAGCCTCATAAACGTTCCCAAGAAACTAGGGCTAAAAGAGCATAGTACATAAGAAAAGAATGATCAGGAAAAACTGTTTTCTGAATACAGATTTCTGATTTTTTTTTTTCTGAACAAAATAAAACAGAGGAAGCAGTGGTTGACTCATGTCACGTGCAGTATGTTAAAATATCCCCAGAGCTTAAGTCTTTGAAAGTAAGAGGAGTTAAAATACTGTATTGAGATTTTGATTAACAATTCTAAACAATGTTATCTACAAGTAAGATCTTCCAAAAAACATACATATTTGATGTAATCTTGCATGACTTCCTTCAAGGGGAAAAGACCCTCTTTTCTGAAGATAGATGGGTTCCACATGGCGGCACGAGCTATCATTACTGATGAGGCAGCTGTTGCTTTCCGGAAGGTCTCAATGTCCGTATATTCTTTGATGAAGTCATGAGATCCTCCACTAAAAATTAACATCACTGTTATAACCATGAAAGTTTTATTTGCTATTACTTGTACTTTAACTCAGCCTTGTATTTTCAAGGTGATATTACATTATTAATGGTGGCAGAGTCTATTTAGGATATTATCTCAAACCTAAGAGAATAAGCGGGTCAGCATTTTATTAGCAATGGCTCATTAAAACACTGATTATATATAATATTTTTAATTATCTGCATAATTCTGTTAAAAACAGAAGACTTTTTATGAAGAAAGAATATAGAGTTGGGGGGGTTGAGTGGTTTTTTGGTTGTTTGTTGGGTTTCTGGGGGCTTTTTTGTTTGTTTGGGGGTTTTGGTGGTTGGTTTTTGTTTTGGTTTTACCCAAACTCTGTGCTTTCACACAGTTCCTAATGGATAAGGCTCACAAAGAATCACTTCCATGCCATTTCAAAAATGATACCTTGTAATTGCTAGTTCTGTAACTTTCAACTGCATACTAATCGGCTTGGCAAAAGTGATACTGAAAACAAGTTAAGTATGGACAGCAGCATTCCATTTTCACTCTGGCACTAACATATGGAGAGTAACTACAAGTAGTACCTCTGGATGAGTCACAAAGCACTTTAAAGTTAAGAGAAGGTTGCATTGCTTCTGTTGTACTGCCTCTGCATTCAAGTCAGCAAGACATTTTAGTAAGCAATGAGAACACTTAGAACACCTTTTCTTTCTCTTAAAGTTTCCCTTCACAACATGTTTTAAATGTAAAATAAGAGTTGGACTTTTGAACTATAGAGTAGGATCTTTATTCCTTCAAAAGTAAAAACACTGTCAAATTCAAAATACAAACTAGAGAATGATAAATTACCTTAAACCCAGATATTTACATTGTAAAGACAGCACAAGCGAGCTTCCTGCACTTAAACACAGTACCATTCAAGAAATCATAGTACCAATTCAAGTTTTCTTGCCTTTTTTTTTCTAGCACCAGTCTACTTCCTTTTATTCATTCCTGTATATTTCCTGACCAAGCTTGAGGTACAAATAGTTAGAATTCTCAAAATGCTAGCCAAGTAAGTTACAGCAGAGGTCAAGTATCGTGGATCAAATATATTTAATAAGCAGGATTCCAAGTTGCACATTTATATTTCTTTAGAGAGGGGAAAGTTTCACTAAGTGGATTTAAGACAAAGATCATACCCTTTGCAGAGAAACAATTAAAAAAATAGGATTGTTAAGGTTAGTTCAGCATGTTGTGACACTGGCAAACAAGTAAATTGATATAGGGATTAATCAGGAGCAGTTTATCAACAATAAAACTGTGATATTTTTGTATCTTACTTGCACACTTCTACATCAAAGAAAGTACTCATACAGAGCTGACATTTCTGTGACATGCATAAAATCTAAGAAAAATTGTTAGCCTCCTCTTTTACCTAGGCAAATAAAGGCTTAATGGCAATGTTCACTGTGAATTTTGCTTGTCTTTTTAATTCCATATTGTTTAAAAAAAAAAAAAAAAAAAATCATTCTGAAAACTAGAAAGGGGGTGAACCATGGAAAATTGGATGAACAAAGATTATCAGCATGGAATATTTCCTCTGTCCAGTACAGAAACAGGTTTTCTAGCTGCATAAACTGTGACTGTCGATGTATTTTCTACATAGAAACGTGCACAGGAAAACAGTTCTCAAATTCCTGATGCAAGCACATGGTTTGCAGAGATGCAGCTTTTCCATGAAAACTCAAGATCAACAAAGAGAACTTCATTTAAGGACACTGCTTCTCTGGCCAAGGTTATTCTACTGCCACTTCTAAAGATGCTGGTCAGGCAGATCAGATACAATTCAAGACAGTTCGATACTTTTCATTATCTCCAAAATTGCTCTTAAAACTTACCTGTATATAGCTAAACTTCTCTAAGACTGAGTTTCTTACTTTACTATCACAGAGTTAATGAAGTATCTGTCAATACAAGCAGACTGATTCAGTGGGATCATGTCCACATGTCTGGAGGCTAAGGAGGTCTTTAGGAAAATGTGAGGCCACAGAATGTAACACTCTGCTTTTGAGCAGTGGGATGGGTGATCTCTAGCGTGCAAGTGTCCAAGATACACAGCGGTAGGTTTATTATAACCAGTCACTGCACAGGGCTTAAAAGCATAGACAATTCAACTGCTGGATGCAATCAGAAACAACTTGCATAGGACAGATTGTGACACACAGAATCACAGGGTTTGGAAGGGACCTCCAGAGACCACCCAGTCCAACCCTCCTGCTAAAGCAGGTTCACCTAGAGCAAGCTGCATGAAAGCAAGACTTTCAAAACACATGCAATTTTTAAACTAAAAACTGAGGTATGGTGTTATTTCACAAGGCCAGCTTCTGTCACTGCTACCTCTATTCAGGTTTGATCTTTAGTAACAGGTAATATTGTATATACCCTACATGAAGGAACTCCTGGCACTTGCAAATCTTAAGTTAGGTACAGGCATCTTGCAATGACAAGCAAATTAGTCCAACTTACTTTGCTATTACTGGAATGGAGACTGCTTCAGATATGGCTTTGATCACATCACAGTGGACAGGGTGCTGAGGCCTCTCCTCCTTCTTCCTTTCCAACAAACAAATAAAGACCAAAGATTTCCTATGGAATTTGTAGATATCAATCACAGCAGACATGTCTCAAGGATCGTTGAGACTTACTCATTTCTGCATATTTACTTTTATTTTTTTTAAAACAAGAGAACTATATAAAATACATTTTAAAACATTGTTACTGTAATGCCATATCCAGATAAGCAGCATTTTTTAGATAAAGGGTATGAGAGAGAATTTTAGCTTTATTTGGTCTTTAAGACAAAAATTCTAGAAAAACAGCAGCAAGTGGTTCAATTTCCTAATCACTGAACTGATTTTCTACAACAGTTTAGTTAACAGTTGAAATCAGAACGAAATATTTCATGTAGAGTATACTCTAGTCATATCTTGCTGTGCTACATTCACCAGCAAACTAAAAAAAAAAAAAAAAAAAAAAAATCCTAAGTCTCTCTTGCCTAAAATAGATTTACCTTCCATGGACTGCAATGGCAGCAATACCAGTTTTTTCTATTCTCTTTACCAGATTCACAGTATCCTCAACCTGAGGGATAAGAGAGAAAGACATTATTTTAGTTCAAAGAAAAAGGAATAACTATCACATGATCATTGTACAAACAAACGTTGGGAGTCTTTTCTTTCATCAAGATGGATATGACTCCTGCATTTCAACAGTAACTCCCAACATGCATAACCATTTCATAGATACTTCAATTAAAGAACTACATAGTATAGCAAAAATAAGAATCCATTTTCAGTACTTCCTTGAAACTATTGATCACAAACTTTCTCAAACCACATAACACAATACTCTGTAGTAGTAGAATATTTTACAACACGTTTTTAGACTGTCATTTGAAAGTGATACAAAACACTTGACTAGCAAGTCCTCTCTAATGACTACTCTAAATTGTAATTAAAATGCATCTTAATAAGAGGATGCCTTCTGAAATCAACATAACATGCAATCACACAATTATAAATATTCCTCTCAGACATGTCTTAAAAAAAGCTTACTATTATCTAAAAAATTCTAATGCTATTTGCACATGACCAGTGAATCAAAAGATACAGGGGAAAAAGGGGAAGTTCCCAGTATATCTTCAAAGAGGTGAGATGTTATTAAAAGGCAGAAAGAAATTTGGTGCACTGCTGAATTAGCCTATCTTATGCAGCTTTGGGAAAAAGAGAATGAAAAAGATAAGGCCAATTTTCTTTTCAAAAGCTGGATAATGATCCGTGGCTCATCACAAAATTAGCACATTCGGTCTTTGAAAAATGCAACATCTACCAGCTGGCATGGACATAGAGACAGAAGCTCACCTGCTGTTCTGATGGATTACATGTTATGAAAAAGCAGCTTGAAACAAAAAGGAAGAGGCTCTAGGATAGTTGTAGAAAATAAAAAGGAGAGGTGACAGTTCTTATTTAATACTTCAGTACTTCAAAACCAAAGTGTTCTTACACAGAATTACTGATTCTTTTCACTCAGGCTTCATTTGTTCATTTAATCATTTTAAATGCACACGTAAATGCCGACTTTTGAACAATATCTAGCTCAGTTACAGTTCATCCATCTACAGAAATATCTATCCCCGTCATACACAATCATGGTATCTGGGCAGGTAATTTAATACACATTTGCAAAATAATCAGTTGTTAAAAGAGAAGGCACAACATCTCCTGGAGGTTTAACAATAAGTAGGGAATTTAACTGAAAAAATACAGTAAGGAAACTACATGAGTTGTAAGAAAAGAAGAAAGAACCTATGTATTTTCACTACATTACAACAGTTAAATTTTAGAAAAATACCAAAAAAGCAAAATGTAGCAGCTTTAGCAATGTAACAGTCTTACCACAATTTCTTTGAAATTAACAATGGTACCCAAGAATCTATGCAGGAAAAAGTAATTCTAATTGCAGTGAAGATGCTGCTTCTGAGAAGGAAGATTATGAACCTCTTTGTATAAGCTAGCAATTTCAGTGCTTCAATCTATCAAAGAGTTTCTAAAAATGCTGCAGAAGCTGTTTTTAATTTGGGTATCATTTATAGTATTTATTGCTGTCATTGCACATACAGTAACTCAGGAGTCAAGTAATGCAAAGTTTCCTTCAATGTAGAATACAAGTAGTTTATAGAGCACAGGCAGTTTCTTTTCTAAACACAGTTTCATTAGTGAAATCTTCATTATTAACACGAATGTTTGAAGCTGGAGAAGTAAAATTAGGACTTGCTCTTCCCCTCTGAAGTTTAAACTTCAAGCAGACTGTCAAGAAATTCAAAGTTCATCACACTGTACTAAAGTACACATGACATTACTCTCAGTCAATTCCACATTTGGCATCTTATTCTAACATGAGAGTGCATTTTTCCTTTTTATTTTCATTTAGTGCTTATCCACCAGCAAAAGCTTTGGGATTAACTCAGTGGGTTACAATAAACAGACTAATGAAAGTATCCACATTTGGAGTTCAATGGAGTAAAACCATGCGCAGGTATCTAAAGTTTAGTATTTTCCTGACTTTTTAAATTAGAAAGGCGAAATGAAGTTTGGCATCTGATGTGAGCAGCCAGAAAGGCAACCTGGTTGGGAGGGGAAAATCACTGAACAGAAGAAAGTATCTTCTGAAAAATACTGAGAGAGAAAATACCTGCCAGCCTGAAAACCATTAGCCTGGGTACTAGGTCTGTGAACCAGAAGCTGCAGCTGGGTACCTAGAAACCAAACAACATCCTGAGATACCATTGATAAGCACAAAACCAAGGAACTATATTAGCAACTTATCTGAAAAGGTAAAAAAATAGTCTGGAAAAAGGGAAAAACAGCCGAGAAAGAAAGAATCTGTAACTGCCATTGGCTGTTCTAACTGCAAGAATGGGAAAACAGCCTGTAAAAACCAAAAATTGGTCTGAAAGAACAGAACACAATCATCTGTTTGGCTGTCCCAGGTGAAAAATAGGAATTAACAGCATCTACTGGCTGCTCAAGGGGTGGTGTCCTACACCCTCTTGTGTCTCTGACAAAAAAAACCACTTAATTTTTATCCAAAAACGGAGCTTCTCTCTCTCCGAGAACTTTCTGTGCTGCACATGCTTTTCCTTTTCTTAAACAGGTTGAACTCTCTGCACAAACTTTCTATAAGATCCTGCACTCTTGCCAGGGATGCCTGGCTGACTGCAAACTCCATGACACAGATCATCTTTGGAGTAGATATCTGCTTTATTTTATTGGTCCCCATCTGGGCCTACTTTTGGGATTGATTCAGTTTGTCCTTCCATCTGGGATAGTTTGGTCCCCTGCGGAGATCTGCCTAATGCACTTGATACCTGTATTATTACTATGAACATACGTATATATATGCATAAGTAATCTATCATATCTGCTATTATTGGTAAGTTTGCTTCATTAGGGATAAGTTTGTAGTAACTTGTAATAGTATATACTGACTTAGTTGTTGCTGTTACTGATTGTTGCTATAATTGATTGCTGCCATATTATTCGTTGCCGTTATACTATTAAATGTTGCTACTAATAATTTGTAATAGCTTGAGATATATCTATCTATATCTTGCTCTATTAATCATAAGTATATTTGCTACAGTGATTTCTGTGGTGTTTGTGGTAATGTGTAATAAAGTCAAGAAATTTAGAGGATCTGTGTCCTTGTGTACCATGGAATCTGACAAACCCACAATCACGATCACTACACAGCCACAGGTTAGATAACCCTTCAGGTCATGACAGCATCCCAAACAGAAATTATAATCTCAAGTGCTATTTCACAATAACAGGTATAAAATGCCAATGTATTAGAATGCCATATATTCTAGTTGATTTTAAATCACAGAATTAAACGACAACTAAATACTTTAGCATAATGATTTATGTTCTTACTGAGGGCAAAATACGGATTTTGCAGGTTACTGGTTTACAAATCCCTTTAACAAGGGTAGTCAGTATCTGGAAAATAAAGAAAAAAGACAAAACCATGATCACAACAGTGACATTAATAAAGCTCTCCTCTTCTCTCAAAGATACAAAGAAATTAGAACAATGTAACACTAGTTACTGTTCCTCTGTAAAGAATCTTACACACTAAATGAACACGTGCAGTCTGTAATTGAGTATATAATTTTATCTGATAGATATACAAACGTATTTCTAGTCTAAGCCATTTTTATTTCCACTTCTTTGTTTTTAACTGGAGCTTTACAGAGCAATTAACTGCTGCTGGAGTTTCAACATTGGTTTTAATATGAGGTGACCAGTAAACCGTGATCATTTCAAAATAAAGTGCAAAGGTTTTTGATTTTCATGCAACTGTTTTCACAGTTCTTATATTTGAGTTGCGAGTTTCTTAGGAAAACTATCAAAAAATATCAAGCAACAGCATCACTGAAGTTTCCAAAAGAAAACAAAAATTCTAAACTAATTCACACTTAACACAAAGCAGATTTTATTCACCAAAACAAACTCAGAATATGAAGCCAAATGAGCAGCAGTTACTTTAACCATTTAAGAACCGAGCTACAGAAAGAATCTCCTTTTTGCAGGCTGAATTTAAGCCCAACAAACCATATTTTAAAAGGCCATGTAATAGCCTATACTTGTTTACATCACTGTATGACTATACAACAAATGGTACCAGAAATCCAATAGCTCTCTAAATAAAAGAGTGGAAACTAGCTGATCCTGACTGTTATTAGAAGAACACTTGGTTTTCAACTTTTTGAGATATTATCATGCATGTTATTTACCTCTTGTATAAAATGGCTGGAACTGCAGGTAAATAATTTCTTTCAGAGTTATGTATCCTATGAAACTTTAATTTTGTTTAATGTTACTGCACTTATGTTCCAAATACAGAAATGAGCTGTTATAGCTAGCACTCAAGTTCTTAGAAAAGCTGGCAAGTAATTAGTGTCACCTTGCACTGTCTGCCCAAGTCATTCCTCAGTAGTGTTCTCTCAAATAAAACAGTAAGATCCAAGAAAATTATCTAAAACCACCCCCTCTAGTATTTCTAATTTGTATTTTTTTTACATATAAATTAAACTGAAATGACATCATTTTCCAATCATCATCACTGTAATATTTTTCTTCCAATAGCTTCATAAGCAAACCTTGTAAGTTTTCAGTGTCAGCCTCATTGAGGATTCCAATGTGAGAACCAAATCCTACACTTTTTAATCATATGGAAAGCTTGATCTGGAGCTGTAATTTCAGATGCCTTTTGCAGGCTGTAAGTTCACATCCATTTGCTGAATGGTCAGTTTATACAGCTTGGGTGGGTCTTGACACCAAAAGGTGCTTACATTTGGCAAAAGGCTAACACTTCATCATGGTTATAACTTCGATGACATGCCCTTCTAATGGCACGTCCTCAGAGAATGAAATAAATGACGCAGGACAACCTGTTTTCATGTCTGAGCTTACAAAGAATAGTAACTAAGCAACAGATCAGCCTGTTGAAACTGTAGAAGTCCAACTAGTCTACAAAGCTAAATGGTGTTATCATAATAAGAGGAAGGATGTACAAGAGAAACACTGACTCAACATTCATTTTAGACAGAAGGAAAAGACATGAGCTGCAGGCATCAGAAAGAGACTGGCTATCTTTATAAAGAGTCATGCAGATGAGTGAAGAACATCTGGTCTCTTCAAAAGACTAACATACATCAAAGAATCCTTAAACGAAAGAACACTCAAAAGCCATATGTAAAAAGGCAGAGCAATACTACTGGTATTTTTGTTTTGTCCAGATCTGCATACTTTTTATAGTATAAAAACCAAAGAATAACTACCTTGAAACATTTGCCACTGTGTACCATGATTCAGTTATTAGTGAGAGGGGAATTGTAAACTAGAATTGCCCTCAGGAACTCTGAAGGATATAGTGAGCAACAAAAAGCTGAGGGGAAGCAAGACAAAGTTCAACTCATCTGAACTATGAAGAATCAGGTCTTTAAACAGAAAGATAGTAAGAGAACTATGTACTAAGAATGTTCCTGGAAACCCAGAACACTGTCTGGACATTCTTTAATCTCAGGAAGCTTTGAAGTCCTTATGGGGAAAAACAATATATATATAAAAGCCTATTATATCCCTATCTATATTAAATAGAGATAGATGTGTATATACACCTAGCGTGCCCTCTCTCTCCCCGCCCCCCCAGCTATCTATATAGCTATATCTTTTTCCTGTAAGTTCATATAGGTTTCCTATAAGTTCATATAAGTTTATATATATAAGAATATATATACACATGCATGAGCCTTTTCCATATTGATTCATAGTGTTTTATACAGATTTACATACATATGCACATAAAAATTCTCCTTCTGCAAATACAGCACCACATTGTGAAAGTTTTAAAACTGAAAAGGAAGAAGATAGCAATCTTGTAGTCCAGACAATGACAAGGAGAACTAAATTGGGATTATTTATCCATAACCTTAATTACAGTACTCAGAATTGATTATTGCATTCTAGCTTTTACAAATTCATCTCTTAGTCGTTCATTCCTGCCTCCAGTAGAGCACAGTACATATTTTCTAGGGCAGTTCAAAACTCACAAGGTGATACTTACAGACTCTATTTTGTCAGGATCGGATAGCAGTGCTGCTCCCATACCACCCTATGAAAATATACAGAAACTGTTACACACTAGGAAAACACATTTTTCAACTCAATTATTTTGCCTAAAATGGCAAAAATCAGAAATGCAGGACCATTAGTGAACACTTTGATGAAAAGCATTAAAGCATTTCCTAGAACTGTATCAGAATAATTAAGCACTAATTGAGGGCACCAACTTGCTCCCATTACTTTATGGAGCAGACAGGATTTCAAAAAGCCACTTTTAGCAACCATAATCATCTGGTTTCTACTCATTGACAGCTGAACAGATCTATTGTTTTAACACTATACACCAAATTTGAGAGGTCTTGATATCAGTAGTTTCTGTCTACACACTACATTTAGAAAAAAAGAGAAATCAAGTAGCCGTACTGAACACAAATCATAAACACTTTAACAATTTAACCTTTTAGCTGTTCTTTCTGCACTAATCCGCATACATAGATCTAAACACCAATAGGCAGACATAAGAAAAGTTCAAAATTGTATGAACTTTTTTGAGACAAAACTACTTTCAGAGAATAACCATTCACCAGCATTTGTGGCCAGCAGGTTGAGGGAGGGGATTCTACCCCTCTGCTCTGGACCCCCTGGAGCCCTGCGTCCAGCTCAGGGGTCCCCAGCACAGGACAGACATTGACCTGTTGGAACGGGGCCAGAGGAGGCCACAAAAATGATCCAAGGGCTGGAACGGCTCTCCTGGGAGGACAGGCTTAGAGAGTTGGGTTGTTCAGCCTGGAGAAGAGAAGGCTCTGGGGAGACCTTATTGCAGCCTTTCAGTGTTTAAAGGGGGCTTATAAGAAAGATGGGGACAGACTTTTTAGCAGGGCCTGTTGCAATAGGACAAGAGGTAATGGTTTTAAACTAAAAGAGGAGAAATTTAGACTGGATAGAAGGAAAAGGTTTTTTTTACAATGAAGGGGGTGAAGCACTGGCACAGGTTGCCCAGAGAGGTGGTAGATGTCCCGTCCGTGGAAACATTCCAGGCCAGGCTGGACAGGGCTCTGAGCAACCTGATCCAGTTGAAGATGTCCCTGCTCATTGCAGGAGGTTTGGACTAGATGGCCTTTAAAGGTCTCTCCCAACCTAAACCATTCTATGATTTGAACTTTTGATCTTTCATCCTAGTACAGGGTGGATGTTTTGGTGTCTTGTCTTAAGTATGATTCTGTGGAAGGATAAATTAGTCTTCTATGTAATTAGTTATAAACACAGAAGAAAGTAATAAAGGCTAAAGAAAACATTACTAGAAATATCATCAGACCATTATGAATTTAATTACATGTTCTCAACATGACTACAGCTCCTTGGTAATACCACTTTATCTTAAAACCAATCTTTCAGAAAAACAGACGAAGTTCAGAAACAACAGAACCTAAATACATAAATAAAATGGCTCCAGAATAGGGGAAATAAAAATTTGAGTTTAAAAGAACATAAAATGTTTATTTTCACCACACCTCACTTAACCTTGTCATTTTCATAAGTTATCATTGAAACAAACAAAAAAGCCCTAGAAATGTATGTGGGTAAAATTATTCACAAGTTAGATGGAATATATTAGAAGAACTTAAGTAATTATTCTTCAGAGTGCAAGCCAACCCACAAAACTAAGAAGCAGTAAATCACAAAATCCCCTTATAAATTGATCTGTCCTACGCCTTTCTTGCTCCATTGCCTGGTACTTTCAACACTGACCATTGTCAGATCCAGGCTGAAACACTATGAACTGCTGAAGTGAAGATAGTAGATACCCAAGAAGTGTCCAACATTCTTAAACACCTTATATGCTCCAAAGGACAAGCAATCTTTGTGAAGGAAACACATCAGCCCTCTCTTATATACTCCATGTACAGTCATTAGGACCCTTTGGTTCTTCTGTTCTGAAACTCCATGATGTATTCTGTCCTTTAATTTCTTTAAGGTGATGTAGTCTAAAATAAACCCTTTCCAAGTAGTTTTATCAAAAGATGTGTTCCACTGATGGAAAATAAATCCATTTAGACAAAGCATTCTTTTCTCTTAGCTGAAAAACTGAGAAAGGAAGACAATATACTTATGTGGAGTAGAGACTGTACAATGTTATGGCATCACGCAAGGTACAGGCGTGTTCAGCAGTGTCAGCTTTGGCCTTTACTATTCCCCGTTTTAACAACATTGCTTTCATGCACCAAATACCTCATTTCAACTGGCCATGTGTTTATGCACCAGATACAATAAACAGCCACAGAATTCCAATTTTTTCTACTGTGAAAGTGGAGAGGGGAAAAAACAACAGTTTTACTTGTTCCACAGGCAACCTGGTTTAACAGCAGAAAATAAATAAACTCTATAAAAGCTCAGGCTGGTATTAGGAATTAGGGCAGATTTCAAGCTACCATTTATTTACATTTGTGCTCTTGCTTTAGTAAAAGGCTTCCATATGTAAAGACATGTAACACAGAATTAGGAAGTGAAAGTACTGCCTATGTCAATATACTGTTTTTTTCTGAATAAAGGATGAAGCATTACAGCTTCAAATGACAGAGAACTTGCTCCAAATGCTAAAAATGCCAATACTACAAAGACTAAAGGATAAACAGTTTAAATGCAACAGTCAGGCTTCTTCCCTAGAATGATGTTTTAAGTCTAAGTTGAAGTTCTTTTTCTTTGTCAATAAAAGCAAAATTTCTTTTTATTCTGCAGGAACATCTGACATCAAAACAGAGCTCCATACTCCAATTCATTAATATTTCATCTATATACTAACTGGCTTAACACTGGGCTACTCTGTTGTAGCCACTGATGGTAGAGGACTAATTTACTATTGCACGTGCTTACCAAAAAAAAAACCCAAACCACCAAATCAAGTTTTAACTGATACATCCATTTCCCACTTTAAAACTGACCAATAATTGAACTCAGCATTGCTAAGTTGCAAATGTTTACTTGCTAGATGAAAAACTGCAATTCCTATTTTTTCTAAGGCTAAGAACAACATATTTCACTCATCCAACAAATTAGTGACCTCAGGAAAACAAACCAAAATAAACCCCAACCCACTTCATTTTATCCTGCCTTATAGAATTTACTTTTGATAGCAAGATACAACATAGCCTATCAGAATTTTCAGAATTATAAATAAGTGTTAATTTTGTACAATAATAGAATTTTACAACCTCGTTACATTTTCCTCAATATTCAGTGGTTGACTTGACAGAAAATACAAGCACCACTTGCTCAGTGGTACAAGTCCACACTAACCTTAGCTTACAACCTTCATATATGCTCACCCACTCAAGGATGTGGTACATTTAATTACATGACCAAACTACTTTTAAGTAAAATTTCTAATAGACTTACTAATCTTACTGTATTAGGGCCATGACACCTTCAAGACTCGTTTGTTTATCACACAAAAAAAGTAAACTGAAGCTTATCTGCATGAAAATTTCACTGCTTGAATTTGTTCAGCCCAGAAAACCAGGACAGGTATTCTGCATTCTATACTTCTAAGAAAGAAAAAGCTTATTTAAGAGTCATCAAAACGCACTTGCCTTAGTAGAATATTCTTTTGGGCATCCCATATTGATATCAATGCCAGCTACATCACTCTCTCTGAAAGAGGAGAAACAATTAAAATATTTTTCAGCTCAATAGAACAAGAATCAGGAAATATGCATCTTTCCAGGAAACTTTTTCCATCATCATTAAGGCTTAAATGAGAATTTAAGCCTTAAGTTATTTGAACTCCTGAGTTTTTAGCTTCTTGCTTATATAAGATACGTATTTATTTTAACAGTGGTCTGAAGATCAGATTGTCCTGAATATCAGGTTTCAATGACCAGTGTCATGCAGAAGCTGCAGACACTCATCTTAAACATGATTATATAGGATTAAGTATACTAAGTGTATCTGCCACTAAATTCACCACTGTCACTAAAGCAAGACCTATTAAAACTTCCATCTATTTAAAGTGGAGGCTTTAAAAAGGTTTGAGACACACTTTTCATTTCCACACAATATTTTATTGGGGGCTTCAAACCATAAACAATAGGAGGCATTTTCAGAAATACTGGTCTTACTTGCAGCTGTGCAATATACCCAGGGAAATTTGTATTGGAGAGATCAAGGACACACCACACTAGCAAAAAGCCATCAAGCCCAGTAGAGAACTTATGCAGCTGCTGTTTTGAGCAAGAACTATTTTAAATAGAAGTTGCAGTTACACTATTATACCACTGGCCTTTTGAGATTATACACTTTTCTGTGCAGCTCCCACGGAACTTTTCTTGGTCCAATCAAGACCTACCTTGATCCTCCCAATCATAAAGTACTGTCTTCCACGAAAAAACCCAAACAAACCCATGGTGGGAAGGGGGTGAGAGAAGATGACTTACACAAGCTCAAGAGGATTTAAAATTATAAAATACCATCAAATCAGTAAAAAAATGCACTCACTTGCACATGTGTATAACTATATTTGCTCTAAGTGACAGACCCATGTACAGCACAATGGAGAGCTAAAAAATTTAGCTAAAGCATGCAGTAGGTTGGCCACCAAATGACAAAAGGTGATGGAAAAAGGGATCCAGAGAGGTCTGTCCACCCTCTTAACCTATAGCAGTATCAAATGTTCTTAGCCCATCACCATTAGATATTCCTTTATCATGTTCTTAGGAAGCTCCACTAATAATAATTCTACAGCCTCTACAAGAAGCCAACTCCAGGACTATCATTACCACTGAAAAAGGTCTTTTTCAATATCTAATGCAGTCCACGCTTCTCCCTCCCTCAAACCCCCACCATCTCTTGTCCTACACAGAGTGGTCTCAAAGAACAAATTACCACCTTTTCCTCTCCAGCAGCCTTTAATCCATCTGTGCAATGTTAATGCACACACTAATCCTCTCAGTAAACAGTTGAGACTGTTTACTGGACAGTGCAAGGTTTAAACATGCATAAAGATTTAAACATCAGCATAAATTATTTTTAGTATCTATACATTTGGAAATATATCAGACATCTATTACAAAAACAAGAGCACAGAATTCATCTTAATCACTTCATCTGAAAACAGCTGTTCAGACAGCTTATAATGTAGCATCTTAACTGCACATGTACCAACAGATTAGAAATTCTGCAACACATTTGGTATGAAATTTTACATCCACTGAATCATTAAGAAAGTGATAGTCTGCAATATAGAGAGCTGCTTTAGACTTAGATTAATGTTACTAGCACTACCTTGTTTAGTTATGTTGTTATTAGAAGAGTCGGTTTCTTACCATCTGAAAGACAACATGGTGCCTCTCCCTTTCACAAGTTCTGAAAACAACTCTTTCATTAGGTGCAACGAAGTCCACTGTTTCAAGTACTTCTATATGAAAAGAGAAACAGATAAAACAGACAAAAATGATATACAAACGTAATCATAAAGTCATATGAGTATACAACTTCTATAAAAATGAAATGCTATCAAGTAAGTCTTCAATGAACAGCAGAACTAATGGCACCCTATCTCCTATACGTCTTTGCAGCTGTTTCCCTCCCACAGTATTCCCTAATCACAGCCCAGCCTGTTTCTTGGGCAAGCATCAGCACCAGAACAAGTCTAATGATTAACCAGCCAGAATGAACATAATGTTACTGTCTTCGGGAAGAAACAGGAGGGGAAAGTAGACTCATAGTGGACTTCTGTTCCCCAACAGGGACATTACGAACAACTGGTCCTCATGCCACTCAGCTGGGGAGGTCTCAAAGATATCTTTTTAAGAACTTGTCTGTGAAAATCATGTTAGGCCAAATCTAGCCCATGGACCTCAAGTTAATAAAAGAATGATAAACAGTGAGATCTTGTATGTCTTGCTTCCTTATTGCAGCAGACTAAAAGGTGTGTACAATGTCACAAACAGCTAACGCTTATAAAGGCTCATGATTGGAAACTGTCTCCAAATTTGTTTCTTGGACACTATCAAACTTTTCTTGAAAAATTAAAAGGCTTTGTAACGAGTATTAGTAGTTTTGGTCAGTAAATTAAATTTTATATTAGCACATACACATGTAAAATTTCTGAAAAAAAGCAAAAAACCCAAAATAAGAGTTTTTTACTGTTTCATTATAGTAGCATATGAAGGCAGTAGAGAATGAGAGGCTGAAGCCAGTATGTAGATACAGAATTGAGCAGGGTTATCTGGTAATTAAAGTTTTTTTTTAACCCACATAAAACTAAAAGCTTTAAAATTTTAAACAATGCACTGGAACTTTAATGTCCTATCTATTCCAGCTATAGTTTCTTTCACCTGCTGCCAGGAAGCACAATGCTGAGAACATCAGTAATGGATTTCCAACACTGATCCCATTTTTCTTAATAAAAAGAGAAAGACATAATCCCAGGACTTAGAATTATAAAGTCTTTCACTTTAGAATGCCTGTATCAGCACACCCAGTGACCAGACCCATGTCAAAGAGTTTAACAGAAAACTCATTGAATCCTTGTAATAAATTAAGTCAATGCCAGAGTTACTAATATATTAGCCCTATCCTCCAAAAACATTTATAGCTTTCCTGAAGGATGCTGACTGAACTATTGAAATTCCTCAAGAAGGGAAACCAAAAGTTTGAAACTGTAGAGCAGTGGACAGGTATAAGGTAGAGCTTCAAAGGCTTATTTTAAGTCCCCAGACACTGTTTAAAGAGATTACGCATACTGATACCTCACTGTAAGCACTACAAAATTACTTCAGAGAAATAATTATCTTTCCTCTTAACTAAAAAAAAAAAAAAAAGTTACAGAAATTAACAAAAGAAATGCTGTACTTGCCATTTATAACCCTCTTACACTGCATCATCTTTATGTCAATCAGCTCCTGAGAAGGAAGAATGAAAATATCTCAGCAAGTTGAAGTGTTTAAGCCACACAGCTATAAACAGTTACCCATTTTATTAGCTAAGAAAAACTGTAGAAATATCAAATATAGAAAGAAAATGCATATGAAAAAAAGTAGTTTAGCCATACAACAATCTCAAAAGAGGTTTAAAAATAAGAATAGAACATAAAAACATAAGAATAAAATATGTTTGCATAGCTCTCGAAGAACCCTTTTGTTCAAATACCTATCTAGCAAGCTGGAAAGGAAGCAGACTAAACCCCACCTAGAGCAGAAACAGAAGACAACTCGATGCTATAGCAACAGACCACCTCAAGAAACAATGTAGATTTGTACCAGCCAAACACAAAACAAAACAGCAGTATTAAACTTTAAGGCTTCTTTACCTTAATCCTGACTTTTAATGGTCCTCTCCAGTAGTTAAAAGACAAAATGAAGCTTTGTATTGACCATTATTTGTGAACCTAATGATATACAGTCACTGTTATTCTAGAATTTGTGGCTTGCTCTTAGAAAAAACCCAGAACTTCAATCTACATATATTAGCTTAACTGCAGATTTATGCAATTGAATTTATTAAGAACACCATTCTAGTCCTTTTCTCATATATGTCTCATCAACTTGATTACAGATGATCTTTAGGACAAACTAACTGCCTTTAATTGACAAAGGGCTACAGCTTGAGCCAATATAACTTGTTAGCTGCTGAAATAAATATGCAGCTGTTAATCCAACTGTTATTCAGAAAAAAAAAAAAGCCCCACCACCATGTTATAGTGTTAGTTACCTAAAGAAGTTTAGACTGTGATTTAGCAAATAAGGCAAGGCTTAAGACCTGCTCATTTAAAGGTAAGAGATTAATCAGCAATAAATTAGGCTAATCTCAATCTTCTTGTGTTATACCATAGGTCTTATGAGTAGTGCTTTCAGGTTTTTAACTAATACTCCTTATCAGGCACTGTTCACTTGAAGTTCTGAAGCAGCTTTGAGTTCCAAAATGTTGAGGGAACTGGGGGGAAAGGATTGGAAAACAAACGGATAAATCAGAAAATGAAGTTACAAAATGCAGTTGTTCACACTGCCCTGATGCCAAACAACTGCAGTGTAATTGCCTAAAACAACTGTTTTATTTTATGCTATCTTGTCAGTTCTTAAGAAAACCTACAAGGCATAGTTTCTTTGATAAAATCTATTAAAACCAGTATCTAACTACAAACACTAGTTTATGTCAAAAGCATGTTAACTCTCCCATCTCTCAACAGCAATGTGGAGGGAAAAAACCAACAGACCATGTAGGAGACCTTGTGTTTGAGATAATGAAAACTATAACAGGTTTTTGGCTACAGGAGTATCTTTCACACTATAAATTTTGTTACATACTGCAACTTGTTAAGTAAGTTTGAGGGTGTCCTCTTTTGAGGCAGTGTTTCTCTGGAATTGTGGTGAAAACTGTGTGTGAAGGAGAAACTGCTTTAGCAGTGCACTTTCCAGTGCTGGATTAAATAAGTTCTCATACCCTGTGACTTCAGAAGTCTACAAAGCCATACCTTTATCTGTGTGGTTTGTTGTGTTTTTTTTTTAAAAACTCAAGAATTTCTACATTACTATTTTCCACTAGTTTCCTATACAGTGGCCCTGTCAAACCTGTGGTTAGTGAAATCCAGCAGCTACTCAGTAACAAGGTTTGTTGCTGCTACTAAGAAGTGTAAGAGATACTGGAAAAGTACAAAGGCTGTCTGAAGCCCGACTCACTTTTAGTGTTTAAAACTTCTAGATTCTGTAACTCTGTCCTTATGATTTCTCTATACATGATCTACAGTTAGCCTCCCAGAGAATACACATATATACATATATTCTCACTTAATCCCATGTGAAGCAGTGAGGCTGTAATTCATAAACTGGGAAACTGTTAATTACTGTTTGTCAAAGAAGAAAAACACCTTATTACTCCCAATTTCATGACAGACAGCGGTAATTATTTACTGAATTTTGAGATTTCTTCTGGATCATCCATTCTTTCACATGGAGCTGACTCAGCTAATATGATTTGTAATTCTAGAAACTAGAGACAAAGGGTGAGCTGTGGCCAGGATAAAACCAGCATATTGTCTAAGAACAAATCTTTCCTTTCTTCTTCCCCAGAAAGGGGAGTGAGCTAACTTGAGAGAGAACTGCTGTGAAGATTCCTAAGAACATTGTAAACGACAGATTCTGACAGTTTGTTTCAGCCTGTTCTACTGGCACAGACCAAACATTCTCCAGGAAAGCCAGTATTTAAGCCATGTTTACATTATGTTTAACTCCTTACTGTCTTCTTTTTTTTAAATCTCTGCTGAGTCATGTAACTTGTACTAGTGCCTACCATTGAGAACTAATAATAGCACTGAAGGGGAAAACGAGAATACTGATACACTGGAAGATTGAGGATAGTGAAGACTAAGTACCTTAAGTTACAGTCCTACCAATACTATCTGCAGCAAACTGGAGTCCCAACTTCAGGCAGCTTTAAGGTAAGTGGTTAAGCAACAAGTATAACAGCACTGTGAGGGGTATATATGGATACTCTGGGTTAGCACAGCAGAACTAACCAGGTGAGAGGGCAGGTCAAGTCTAAGCCCTTCCTTCAGTGTTATGACTCTATTCAAAAAACAAAAAAAAACCCCAAACCCCAGAAAAAAACCCCCACAACTCAAAAAAAAAAAACCCCCTAAACAACCCCAACAAAAACCAGAACACAGCAGAATGTGAGGAAATTGTTACGATGAGTGTTTTGTCTAAATTGAACAGTCTTAAAATATGGGTTTGCCATAATTGGCTCAAAGGGAAATGCCTTAAGCCATATTCTTCTTCCCCATTTTTCTAATGAAAATGTATATGTAAAAGGAAAAAGTCCTACAATAAGCAAAGTCTATTTCTACTTTTCTTAATAATGATGTTACCAGATAAAACTGCCTCATCTACTCGTCCTTCATACCTCACAGTACACGATATCAGCACCATAGTCCAGAGCAAGAAGACGCATGGGTAATGTTCCCACTCGTACCATTGGAGCCAGGATTTTCTTTCCTCTAAAGCAGAGAGGTGTGTTCACCGTCATTCCTGTTGCAGTACCACCTGAAAGAGAAAATCAAGGGGTACCCATGGAATGTGATTTTCTACCCGTAAGCGCCAAGAACTTTCCTTCGGCGGGAAGGGGCGGGGTGCGTGACCCTGTCAAACCTGACAAGATTCCCTTATTTAGCTCTCAGGCCGGCCGCTCTACCGCTGCCCACTCAGCTCCCGCGGCCCTGGAGCCAGCCGCCGGGAGCTGAGA
>NW_009259531.1:3986988-3994882 GCF_000687185.1 Egretta garzetta | reverse complement strand
CGGGCGCCCCCGGGCCGGATGGCCCCGGGGAGGCGAGGACCCAGATGGTGGTGGTCGGAGCCACCTTCCCCACAGGGCTGAGCCAGACGCTGGAGAAGTTCACCGATGTGGGCCAGTTTGTCACTCTCGCCACCCAGAGCCTGCACCGCCTGCCACCCCATGTCCAGCAGAAGTTTGTCCGCCTCAAAGGCCGGGACAAGCTGCCGGAGCCACCTTCCCCACAGGGCTGAGCCAGACGCTGGAGAAGTTCACCGATGTGGGCCAGTTTGTCACTCTCGCCACCCAGAGCCTGCACCGCCTGCCACCCCATGTCCAGCAGAAGTTTGTCCGCCTCAAAGGCCGGGACAAGCTGCCCGAACTGCTGCAGCTACTCAAGGAGTGCCCAGCATCCAGTGGGGCTGTTCTCATCTTCTGCAACAGTGCCAGCACTGTCAACTGGCTGGGCTATATCCTGGATGACCACAAAATCAAGCACCTCAGGTTGCAGGGACAGATGTCAGCGGCTGCTAGAGCTGGCATCTTTGCCGCTTTCCAGAAGGGCGATGTGTCTGTCCTCATCTGCACTGACCTTGCCTCACGGGGGCTGGACACCAGCAGTGTGCGGCTAGTGGTCAACTATGACTTCCCAGACACCCTGCAGGACTACCTGCACCGCGTGGGGCGAGTTGGACGGGTTGGAAGCAAGGCACCAGGAGCCGTGGTCAGTTTTGTCACCCATCGGTGGGATGTGGACCTGGTACGGAAAATAGAGACTGCAGCCCGGAAGAGAACAGGTCTCCCAGGCATGGACTCCTCTATTAATAAGCTTCCACATAAAGGAGGTTGATTCTGGTTGCCAAGCAGTAATAAATGGCCTGGTAGGGACTAAGCTGGAAGTTATTAAGGAAGAGCAAATGAGTTTCTGCGTGTAAGCCAGACTGAAAGAATAGAGAATTGAGTTTCAGGACAAGGTGATTAGGTTACCTTTGTTAACTGTTCTGGAAGCTGCAGTAGTAATTTCCATGGGCATCATGACTCACGGCATTCCAAAAGGAAGCTAGTAAGTGAGTAACAAAATACCTTTGGAGAAGAGTGAAGAATGATCTTATAAGTTGATTTTGTTTAATTGTGTTGAGACTTTGTGTTTATTCAAATCAGAATAAAAGCATGCCTATATGATGTGCAGCTCCGTTGCATTTCATTGCTTCCCACCATGAGCAGCTAAACATTCATTATTAAAACTTAAAAATTAGCAGGAAAAAAAAGAAAATATTTTCCTAACTTTGATATAACTTTGACCAATTATAGATACATGTTGAAAGACTAAGGGACAAATTATATTTAATTTTCTTGTGATGTAGCAATTCATTCAGAGAATTCTGGATCAGATACCCCTATGGTTTGGTGGGAATGAGAATGCACAATAAAGCTTGAGGCTTTTTCAAGGTCTTAATTTGTCATTTTTATGGTTACCTTTCACTGAGAAAGGGGATCTTGCTGGTTCATGTTCTATTAAATGAGAAAAAAAAGCCTTAAGTGTTTTCTGCTCATTTTTTCTGCATGCTGTAGTAAAACGTTGTCTCTGAACTGGTTGTAAAAACAAACAACCCCGATCCGCCTAAAAATGTCATCTGTTTCTGGGAAAGAAATGTGTTGACTCACAGGCAACAGAGCGAGTACAGTATTTCTTTTGAATATTGTGCCATTGTTCTTTTCTGCTTTAAACCAACAGGATGAGGTTACTTAGTATATAGCTGCTAGTTTGTATCCATGGTAAATAGTCACAGAAAGATAGCATTTTAGCTTTGATTTCTGTTGAGTGATTTATCACAAGCCTTTTCTTCTAGTGGTGGTTTTTCCACTTATCTACTTCAGCCTGTGCTAAAACTCTGTGTAGAAATAGTAAGCTGTTAAATTAAAAGGTCACAGCATAGTTTCTAAATCATTGGTTTCAGAGGAAATAAGGCACTGGAGCTACTCTTATTTTTGATATACTGAGAGTAAAAAGTAAAACAGAAAACTTGCACAGATAATCACTTAAGGGTATATAATGTTATCCTAAAAACTGTACAGGTGTACTCTGTTCACACTGCACAGTTAAGGGGCTTTTAGAGGAAGTTCCAAGCTGCGGTGAAATTATTTAATATGATAGAAAGCTTTCAACTTTATAGAAATACAGTGGAAGAGTGATCCACTTGGAGACTGGAAACCTTTATATTTTGGACCTACTCATTGCATGGACTACTTGCCTCTCATCTATAGCTCACTTAACTACAAGTGAGGCAATTTGTGTGTGTCCACAAGCAGAAGCTTACTGTTTGTGTATAGACGTTGGGTAAATCCTTAAAAAGAAATCTGGGGACAATCTAGTATTATAATTTACAGAAGGTCTTATTTCTATTTGTTAATACGCATCTTATGTTGTATCAGGTTCTCTGAACTGTTGAGAAATAGCTTCCTTTAACTGTAGACACACAGATTAAATGAGGTAAATTGTATTCAAGAAACTGCAAGTAAGAAATTTTAATAATTGCTTGCCTGTTTTGCTTAAGCAATTTCAGGCCGATTCCATCTCAAATGTCATATAATTTGATCTTTTTCAAAGCTGTAGCGCTTCACTGTATTAGCATAAATATCAAGTTACTACCTGCTTCACAGAGTGTCTGTCTTTTAAGTTTCTGAGGAAAATTGTTGCTTGGGATCTCAGGTGTCCGACTTCAAGTATTTGTCTTCTCATATAGCTGTTATACAGGACTAAATCAATCAGTTGTTTGGGATAAAAAATATCAGAACTATTGCAGGTGTTATGTACTGTAATACTTTGCTCTGTTACCTGCACTTTCAAGCTAAATAATGCAACCGAAGTTAACCACAGTTAAATGATGTCACATAAGCACTAACTTCTGACACAATATCCATGGTCAAACTATGTGGCAATGGTCATTCATAATTAATGCATCTGCTTAATTTGTATCAGTAACTAAGTGGCACTGGTGATAGGGGAGTATCATTTTTCTTGAGTTAAAATATGTGGAAGGAAAATGGGAGGAAGGTTGACTTCAGATAAGTTATCCAGATTATATATTAAAAGCAGTGTGGGCATATTTGACACTGAGGTACAAAATATGTGTTAAAAATGAATTATTTGTGTTTTACACATGTTAAGAAATTAATTACAGAATCACAGAATGGCAAGGGTTGGAAGGGACCTCGAGAGATCATCTAGTCCAACCCCCCTGCTCAACCAGGTTCATCTAGAGCATGTTACACAGGACTTCATCCAGGCAGGCGTTGAATATCTCCAGAGAAGGAGACTCCACAACCCCCCTGGGCAGCCTGTTCCAGTGCTCTGTCACCCTCAAAGTCAAAAAGTTCTTCCTCGTGTTCAACTGAAACCTCTTGTGATTCAGTTTGTGCCCACTGCCCCTAATAACAATAATTGTGTGTGTTCTGATGGCCATAACAAAAGATGTTGAAGATGTTCTACAAGGTTATATTTGGATGATTTTGTTACGGTTGTTTTAGATGTATAATTTGTAATTTAACTTCTGTTACTCACTTTTAAAAACTCAGTAACGTAGTCTATGAACCTGGAATTGTGTTACGGTGAATCCCATGACAGGGCAGTCTGGATTGCAGCACACAATATTATCAAATTAGACAACACAGTGAAATAATGAAGTTCTCTTAGCCATATGCTTCTTAATTTTGAAGTAATAAGCACTTTATATATTTCCAGACAGTAACCTTGAGCTCGGTACAGCTACTCTAAAATGATTGTTGCTAGGGCACTGTTGATCAAAACAGTTTATCAAAAAAAAAAACCAACCAAAAAACCTTTTGGCATTTATATACTGAAGTAGCCAATAAAAAGCTTTGGGTAGATATACTTGGAGAACACTATATTGACCAGTAAAGCCTTTTGTAAACATTACTTTTGAACAAAACCATAGTTCTTTGAAATATATATTGAGAAAGACCATTTTCCTACTGTTGCACACAAAGAGACAGTTACTGGAGCCAGTTATTAGCAGCAGTAATTACATTCAGGAGCACACAGATATTGAAACCCTGGGATATATAAGCTGATAAGACATCCACATCACTGACAAGTCGTGAAAGCTTTTACTACCCTATAGCAAAGCCTTCAAGAAGATTTAGACACTCTATCACAGCTAAAAATATATGTAGCTTGCATATGGTCAAACTCGTTTAAGAAACAATACGTATTCAAAGACTTTTTAGCTTGACTTTTCCCAAAATGCTTTTCAGTGCTTTCCAAACATCACATCACTCATTGTTCACATCCTAATGACTGTCTACATATGTAATTAACTGCTCTTTTTCTTGTCTGTCCATACTCTACCTTCTGTGTAACTCTTAATTTTAGACTTTATGGGCATAACTACAGCTGCATACAAGTTCTATCTTATGGTACTACAAGGACATTCAGATACTGCTGTCGCACATAGCCCAGTGCCTAGCAAGGTACCCTAGGGCAAGCTGTGTCAAGTGTCCTAACAGCCAGATAGAAAAATGCCTCCTACCACTCTGGTAATCTGACAAAGTCCACATTTTTGCAGGCTGTACCACTCCCTGAAATGCCCTTCTATGCCTGTTCTCCCCAGACAGCACCCTTTCCCTTCTTTTTCCTCCCAAAATGTATTTGTGAGCCCAATTTACATGTTAGTGGTCGAGTGCGTGGTAGAGAAGTTCTCCATGCGTATTCTGACCAGTTTCTCAGTGGGAATTGGCCGCAGGAAGAACTTGCAGGTGAAGACTTGCCGGCAGGCCTTGCGGAAGTTTTCTGAGAGGAAAGCGTAAATGATGGGGTTGATGCAAGAGTTCCCATAGGCTAAGCAGTGAGAGATGATGCGGAAGGTGAAGGAGATGTTGTTCAGGGGAAACTGCCCAAACTCTGCCCACATCGTGATGATGTGGTGCGGCAGCCAGGAGAGCAGGAAGACGGCAACCACAAGAAGCACCGTCTGTGCTGTCTGGAAAAGACAAGATCACCTATTAAATACTTGCAATGGTCAAGCGAGTCTGTGGTATGAGTGAATTCCTCTGTCAGTAGTGAAGGAAGCATAACACAGGTGACATTGATGACTGCCAGGTGGGCAAATTATGGCAATATGAAAAAGGATGCTAAAACCCAACCCTCCTCCCTGGAAAACAAGGATTGCCTGGTTTTTGGTTCAAGCAAATAACTCTATAGGCAATGGAGATAGTGCCTGTTAAAACCTTGAACAATACAGAGGCTGCAACAGCAATGCTAACTATGGTACATGGAAGAGTAGAAACAATATTCCCTAACATATGGAGGCTGAGGAACATTAAAGCTATTGAAAATAACTGCAGGGGAAAACCATCTGGCTGCAAGGAAACATGCCACTGAGAGGAGTAAAGACTGACCTGAGGAAAAAGATTTTTCCAGTAGCTTCCCTCTTACGGGAGAAATCAAGAAAAAAAAAATACATAGAGGTTCGGGGTTTTTTTAAGATATGCAGTGCTTTTTGGTTAGAAAATTACCTGAGGGAGGCTCACTGTGCCTGTGGGATCCCAGCCTGTGTGCTGGCTGGGTTAGAGGTGTGCACCTGCAATGCCTGCTTTCCAGTGAGGCTGGCCAGCCACTGTTGCAAGCTGTCATCTGTAAGGCCCAAAGCTTGACCTGAGGCAAAATTTTCCTGAAAACAGTGTTCTTTGAAGTCACCATCCAAAATAAAGGTTAACATGAAGTGAGCTGATGACTTCAGATGTGGTAGTCCCACAGCTGTGGCAGGGGAAGAGGAATGAGGGCTGAGGAACATGGTGAAGTGGCATGAGGGGTGGCTGGGTGCTGCCAGGTTTGGAAGGGTGTAGGGAGAGGCAGCCTTGACCAAAGGTAGGTGGTATGAGCTGCTTGAGCTGTTTTGGTGTGAATTTTAGTAGACTGTTGCTTTGGGGTTTGTTCCTTTTATTGAGGGGAAGTGGTATCTTGGGGAGAGGGGCTCAGGCTGTGAGGACCTTGGGTGGGGAGAGGACTGAAGGCAAAGACTGAAGCATCTGTGTTTTGGTGCTGTGAGTCCAGCCTGTCTGCTGTCCCTGAAGCAGAGATCCTCACCAATGTAGGCAAAGTCTCTTGCCCTGTAAATATTGCTGTGAAGTTAAATGCTCAGAGGACCTGCAGTGTGCATACCAAGAGATAACTCTGTCTTTATTGAAAAGGTTTTTCTCCTCTTGAACAAAAACTACTCAACCAGGTTAAAGGTGTGTGCAACAATAAAATTTTTTAAAATTATTTTCCTGGAAGCCTTTGAAGAGGATGAAGAATGACTTTTATTTACTGTAAGCTACAGTAAATAAATTAAACTATAAGTCATTTCTGTAAGACCATGAGGCCTGTGGGAGCGGGGCCTCACTTTTCAAGTCTAAGGCAGCTGAGTGTGTTGCTTTTCTCTCACTTTTCTACTTCTAGCACACTCAGTGAATATCTAGCGAGGCTTAGAGGTTACTTACTTGGGGCCCCTGAGTGCTTTTCCTAATGTTGTTGCAGGGCTAATAATACCTGAGTTCATGAGTTTTCGAAAACGCTAATGATAATGGAAGGTGAGCATTTTTTAACATATTTAATCCCCCCTTTTTGGGGTACTGTAGCAGATGCACAGCAGGCGACTTCCCTCCTCCCCACCTGATTTTCAGCAGAATGTGTGCTTTTCAACTTTAGTGTTTCTCATTTGTGTTTTGTCATTTTAATAAATATAGCAACTTGCAAATATGCAGATTATGTGCTTCCCCTAAGGAGAAGTAGAAGTACTACAAGTACTTCTGTAGAAGTACTACAAGTAGAAAAGCAATGGAGAAAAATTAAAACTTGGGCTTCATTTCAGCTTAAGGTTTACTTACTGGTAGCTTCTGTCAATAATTCCCTTGCATGATTTCAAGTGAATAGTGTGTGATTACTTTCCTAGAAGAAGGATAATTTTCTAGTGAACAAAAACTCATTTAATCAGTGGTTGTAATGGCTACATCTAGTAGTAGTTTTGTCTGCTAGAGAAGACCTGCAGGATTTCTTATCTCACTTTAAAGCACTCTATTACTATACCTGTTATGCTAAAATGTATAAATAGAAGTTATAAAGACTCAGGCTTACACATACCTAACACCAAAACACCTAAGCTGGAATGATCTTTTAGGAGAAGGGAAATCTTTTTCTCAGTGTGTGTCCCCACCCACCCCCAAATACGGCAAATACAACAGCTGCTGCAAAACCCCTGTGTGTTCTCTAACGTTTCTGCAAAATTGCAGACTTTGGCATGACTTGCCAAATTAAGCATGTCTCCCAGGCAGTATTTCAGTGGTGAGTCAGGTGGCTGGGTAGAGATGGGCTCAGGAGGGAGATTTTTTTTTTGTTTCCCCTTAAGCTGGGAGGGCATTTCATGAGTCATTTGCTCCTCTCTTGGTACTCTCTGTGGCTGTGTGCTTTGGGTAGAGATGGAAATTGCAGCATGTTTTAATAAGTCTGCCCCTCTGTAGCATATGCTTGGCCTTGTTGGAAGTATAATATCACGAAAAGAAGGAAATTATGAGTACCAGAACTAATGAAGCAAGGTTTCCTAAAGAATTATGTCTTGGCTGGGTTCTCTGGTGCCCTAAAAGGCAGTAGTGGTACAACTGAAATACATCTGCCCAGCCCATTTGCAGTCTTCCCCTTCAAGTGGCTCTCTAAATACTTAATATAAGTTTTACTCATCTTGAGTCTGGTGATGGCTTTTTCTGTCTTCCTGTATCAATGAGTTAAGTATCATGTTCATGAATATATACTGGCTAACAGAAGGCTTCTGTATTGCAGACTAACTACCAAGATCATCTCCTGGAGATGACGACAGCATGGAGAAATGACAGCCTGCTCCAGGGAAGAGCCGAGTGCCATGCC
>NW_009259531.1:3981671-3986971 GCF_000687185.1 Egretta garzetta | reverse complement strand
ATTAGATCTTGGTGCATAACATTTGGGATTGTAACAACTGATCCCAGTCCCATCCTTGAGAACAGTGGGAGACACTGCTAAAATAATTATAAACAAGTCTTATGTTTATAACCTGGCTTGTTCAAAGGGGTTGGAGATAGGGGGGGAAACTGCAAGAAATCTATTTGTCTTCCAGGTTCTTCTGTTTCACTTTAGTAATTCCCCTATAATGCTCTTGAAGTTCCCTAAGATTGTTTAGAACTTCAAAAATATCTTGTTTTGATTTTTTTTTTCAGTGTCAAAAACTTTCAAAAGCTGTTTGCAGCTCTAAGAAGCTGCTACGCTTATGTGTTCAGACATAGTTCTTAATTAAATATCTGGCTAGGGCTTACTTTATCTAGACAACTGAAGCTGGATCGGGACCTTCATATTATGCTGACCTTCCTAAGTAACAGTATTTAAACCCTGCAGAATGTGGGGCACACTGGAGTTCTAATTATTGTTTATAACATACATTTAACCTGATCATATGTCTGAGTGAATCACACTGAAATGTTTAAAGTATATTCTGCTTGCTAAGAGCGGAGTGACATTACTTCATGGCAGAAAGAATATGAGGTGATTAGGTCTTGGTGCATAACATTTGGGATTGTAACAACTGATCCCAGTCCCATCCTTGAGAACAGTGGGAGACACTGCTAAAATAATTATAAACAAGTCTTATGTTTATAACCTGGCTTGTTCAAAGGGGTTGGAGATAGGGGGGGAAACTGCAAGAAATCTATTTGTCTTCCAGGTTCTTCTGTTTCACTTTAGTAATTCCCCTATAATGCTCTTGAAGTTCCCTAAGATTGTCTAGAACTTCAAAAATATCTTGTTTTGATTTTTTTTTTTCAGTGTCAAAATACTTCAAAAGCTGTTTGCAGCTCTAAGAAGCTGCTACGCTTATGTGTTCAGACATAGTTCTTAATTAAATATCTGGCTAGGGCTTACTTTATCTAGACAACTGAAGCTGGATCGGGACCTTCATATTATGCTGACCTTCCTAAGTAACAGTATTTAAACCCTGCAGAATGTGGGGCACACTGGAGTTCTAATTATTGTTTATAACATACATTTAACCTGATCATATGTCTGAGTGAATCACACTGAAATGTTTAAAGTATATTCTGCTTGCTAGGACAGTATTAATGTGGGGAAAGGCTAAGAGGTGCTTTACATGACAACTGCTTTTTCTTCTACTTGTTAACCTTGCAGAAAAATCAACAGCATGATAAAGAGAAGTTTTCTCTATGTTGGATGGGCACCATCTTTGCTATGTTTCTATAGGGTCTGCAGGAATGATCTCCTGCAACAAACCCAGATGATTATTGAAGTGGAAAAATGTGTTTTGGTGTGAGCCAAAAGTACCACCTTTACTTGTCTTAGCTACATTAACAAGCCAGTTAAATCTGTTAACGTCTCTAGGAAGATGTTATTACATCAGATCAAGATTTCTGTGCAGAAGAGAGATGCAAGTTTAAAAAAAAAAAAAAGGAAGGGTTTTCTGTCAATTAGGTCATTAAGGATGCTGTCCTTAAAAATATACTGGTATGATTAGAAGTTGATGGAACTGAAAGACACAGACATAGTGGTCTTGTGGCGTCTAGATTGCCTACTGCGGTATGCTGGGTATTAAAGAAATCATTAATAAAGCAGGTCCCATCCTTAGCTTTCACCAGCAATAATGGTGCTACTTTTTTACCCTCTAGCAATGTTGAGTAGCTTAGGCTTGTTACCAAGGCAACCTTGCATAGCATCTTTCTGCTTAAATTAGGGGGCTACAAGCACTGAAATATTCTTTTGAGTAAGGGATATATCCCTAGATTCTTTTTTTCTTTTTATTGTGAAATAACAAACTGCACATTTAACATAGGACTGAGTATTAAAAAATTGGTTTGCTGTTGTTATGTATTAGCACAAAGCTGTTTCTGAGGTCCAGTTATTTGGGATTTTGCAGATGGAAAACAGACAATACTAGAGCAATAACATACATAATTCATGACTCAAGGAACGTGTTTTGGGAATGGAATTTGTGTCTGTTTTTTTTAAGTTAGGGAATATCTGGTTAAGATAGAGGAAATTGAAACAAAACATTATGTTTGGCTTTTAATGCGGTAACTTTGTTGTAGCTAAACCTAATGTTAATATAGAACATGACCAGCTGTGGAGGACTGATCCAAATAGCTTGGGTACTGTCTGAGTTTGTTCAGTGAGCTGTGGTGATGTGCACTGTTAATGGATTACTGTTGGTCTAGCTGTGCTCATTTAATGCTAGCCTTCTGGTTCATCTCCAAAAGTTCAGTGGGTCCATAATAGACATGTACTGTGGCCACTACTGGGTTATTTAACTCTCTCTTAATAGTCCTAGAAGTCTTTCAAGCAGCTCCACAAAATAACTTGGTGCATTATTTGTTGTACAAAGTAAGTGTGTGTGCTTAAGCTATACAGTGAATCAATAGCATGGTGGGAAATAGACACTAGCAGAGTTATAAATATTTTTGTTTGTCAAATAAATAGATAAACTTCTCCCCCCAGCCTGGGACAAACTATTTCTTGCTTTTAGTCTTCCCCTGTCCTTCAAAAAGCAATAGGAAATGTGTTTAACAACCCTTTTGGGGGGAGATGCCTCATTCTGGAGCATTATGAAATCGTTAGCATTTAGTTGTGTTTTGAGCTGTTGTACTTGATAAGCTGCTAATGAAGCTGCCTCAACTTGTCAAGGGCAAAATTAAGATTGCCCTGTAATGAGTCAAATGCTTTGAGCATTCCATGGGCTTACATGTTTTTGGCTACCTGATATTTTAGATTAAGAAATATTCCTTAGATTAAACTACAGAGCAGTCTAAAGGTAGAAAGCTTGTCACTATCCTGATCTTGCTGTAGTTTGAGACAGCTAGCTGTACCTCTTTTTTCAGAACTGATCATACCATCCATTTGTACTGTGTACCTCAGCCACGCAGAAATAGGCAAGAACATTCAATGAGGTTTTTATTAAACAGTACATTCTTGTTAAAGAATAGCTCAGAAATTTAATGGCTTTGATACCAGATGTACTTTGTAAATAATATCAGGGACACTCATAAGAATGTATTGTTGGTGCTCTTGGAACAAGGACATCCTGGAGCAAGTAGGCCTGAAGAGGACACCTAATCAAGATGTTTTGAAAACATCCAAAACTTGGCAAGCAAACCCAAGATCCATGTACCCTCAGCTGAACTACCCTAATTATAATACTAAGAATCACACCCCCAGGTCAAAGGAGCCTTGCCCAGATCAAGACCTTTCCTTACAGAGCATGTGTAGTATAAAGAAAAGACACTGTAGCTTTAAATGAATGCAAGGCTTGCAAGAGCCAATAAGAAATGGATGTGATTAGATGTGATTATGAGCTAACTGATAACCACTGCTCTTAGTGTATTAAAAGCTGCCATGTGATCACCAGGTGTGCTAGCTTTGTGGAGCCACCACCTAGCACCCATCTCTGCAGAAATGAAATGAATATGCAGTGTCTCTCCTGAGTGTGTGACAATTGACTTACTGCACACCAGACCACGAATCTGCTTTTCGGACAACATTCTCACTAGCTTGCAGAAAAACTGGGCGTCATTAGTGAGACAACTGCTGTTTTCTGAATATGGTGGAAGTTTTTTTCTCAGTTTTATTTCATGATTCTGAAGCAAGAAGCCTAAAGAAGCCTTTGTCTGTTTTTTCACACTGTCTTATCAGCAAATAACAAGTGACCCTTCCTTTATTACGGCTCTGTGGGAGGATGGGGTATATAATGAACTTGTTTTGGGCTTTGGGTCTTCCTTCCCCTTAATACCCAAAACTAATTTCAATTAGTCATGTTCTGCTGTGACTCCAGAGGCAGACTTATTGTAGCTAGTGCTCCTTCTTCACACCATACCATACTTCCTCAGCTTTTGTGTGTGGGCTGGGACTTTTCTTTTGACTCCTAATATAAAGCCTATCCAATGAGGTGATTTAATGATAAATTCTTTTCTCCTGTTATGCTCATCTCTAACTTGCATCTCCTTTTCTTTAAAGTTTGAGGCAATTGGTGAATGTTTTGATTGACCCAGACTTTATCTGGGTAAGCTACAGAGTTTCAGACTTGGCTATGTATTGTACTTTTACTGTAGTGAAGGCTTAATACTACTCTTCAGTGGTCTGAAAAACACACTGAAAGTGTTCTTTTTTTCATAGTTCTGTATTTTCTTTCTTGGAATCAGAGATGGCAGTTGGCTGTCATGAAGAAGAGGAGGGATTGAACCAAATAGATTTTCAGTTGCTAACCGTTCATTTGGGTGACTTGCATTGCATGCTATGAAGTGGACTCTTCAATTCCTAGCAGCTTGCTTGCAGTGTTCCAACTGCTCATCTGCGCATCTCTCATTCTGTGAAGTTGTCACTAATCTCCTCTGCTGGTGCCCTTAATACTGATTCACTTTGTATTCATAAATGCTTATGAGCATTATGATATTCCTATTATCCACTAATTGGTAATGATGCTCTCTAATCCTGCTGCCCTAGCCTCTTGTTAGCAAAACAACTTGCAGGATTTTGCTTCTGATTAATGTATTTTTACTGGATGGATTCCAGGATCTCCCATACTCCCTTGCTGTACTTACTGTTGTTCAAGTGCCAAGACCTTGAACATTGCATTCATTAAGTCTATATAAAAACCTTCCATTTGTGTGAACAGAAGCCAAAGAAATAGTTCGGTATATAGGAAAGCGGTTATAGTGCGACTTCTGTCTGCCCCTCTTGGCCAAGATGTTTGGGAATACCCATCTACCCTGAAGGATTTCTGTATGTTTTACTTCAAGCTGTTCTATGACCTTCAAAATGCAGTGCTCCATGGAGTGTCCCAAATCAACTCTGTATGTTTTTGTGTTTACTTAGCTCTGGGAGCAATGAACAGCTAATTTGCATGTAGATGAATGTAAGGTGGTGAATATATGAGCTGAGGAAGAAAACATTTGGCTTCATAGAGAGACATGTGCTTTGAACTGATCATTACGATTTTGGAGCAAGATCTTGGGCTTACGATAGTTTTGCGAACAGCTTAGTTCGTACCTAGGGGCTAGAAGAGGGGAAATTTAATAAAAGTAATAAAATAAGGCAAAACAAATTTTAGGAATTATTAGGTAAGGAATAGAAAACAAAACAAGAGACACTGCTCTCCCACCAGGTAAGCATCATTCACCTTTCCATTGTAGCAAAACAATAGAAAAGCATAGTATTAATTTGTTAGCTTTAAATGGCTCAATTCGTCT
>NW_009259531.1:3954713-3981642 GCF_000687185.1 Egretta garzetta | reverse complement strand
TCAAGGGAGCTTGCAAAATAGCTGTTCAATTCACATCCCCAGAAACATTCTTAAACTTGAAAAAGCATTTCAGATTCTTCAGTTTGCAAGTCTTGTTATTTGGTCTTTAAAGATGTACAGGACAAAACTGAGTAAACATTGAGGAACCCTGGTGTGTTCCAGAGGCCAGTAAAACACCACAGGGGCATTTCATGATCAGAATAAACCTTGGTGTGCATTAATTTCCATTGTTAAATCCTCTTATTTACTGCAAATGTACGTCCAGTGTTCCTAGGGCTGGGCTCTTATGAAATACTTTTCAACACTGTTAGGCAGGGAATTGTTAACTTTCCTTGAAGCCAAGTTACAGGCTTGCTGTACTCTGCATAATGCAGAAAGGAAGTAACAGAACTGAAATATACTTTATTTGTGATAGAGGGGTGCACGGGATTTCTGAGCATGTGGTCTTGCTGGCTGGCCTCAAGAAATGATTGTCCATAACTGCAAAGGGGAATCCTGCAGCATGACGCCATCTCAATTTTAAGGTTGACAAACTTGTGCAGCTAGTATGGCATTAAATGGGGAAACAGACAGTTATGTTATCTCTTCTGCAAGCAGAGTCTTAGTTCATCATGCAGAATTTCAGCCTGAGCTTGCAAAAAGTCCTAAACTTATTCCTTGATCTGATGCACAAATATTACATATAAATGGAAAAGCATATTGAATTGAGCATGTCCAACATTGACATGTAGATGGCAAGCGTATATAAAAATTTGCAAAGTAGGAATCTGAATTAAAGGTCAAACTCTTTTGATAATGGAGTCAAGATGCAACAAACTTTGTGCAAGGAAAATTTTTGCAAAGTTTCAAGTGTGCATAAATTGAAAAAGCTGCTGTAGTTTGAATATAAACATGCTGTAACTTAAAAGCTTACAAATCGCAACCCAAGCACACAGAAACTTTTTTTTTTTTTTTTTTTTTTTTTTTCTTTGAGGTATGTGCCTGGGAGATTGTTAAAGACATATTCGTTATTTTCAGCAAGTGTTTGAACACTGACTTGGAGCAGGTGGCTGTCAGAGCTCTCTAGGTTATTTGTAAACTCGGCCTGTTCAAATAAAATGTGTTTGTAATTAACTTCACAACCATGTATCTAAATATTGCCCACAAGTATGTTGGCCTTAGATAGGCCAACCTATCTAGCCTTCTAGCCCATAAATATCTTCAAATAGCATAGGCTTTCAGTACAGTGTTGTGGCAAGTGGGACAATGATAGACAGCAGAAAGATCACAAATAATAGAAGAGAAGGGAAAGGCGACTTTGCAAACACCATGCACAGAATGAAATCCATACTGGAACCCCAGGTATATCTTGTGGCAATGTTGTCTGGCAGACAACAGCCGGGTAGTGAAGCCTGGAATTTAAGACTTATTTAGAGAAGATGCTTTGTATACCAGTATCCTCTGGGAACTTTTTGACAAGGCTTCCTTGAGAGGAAATGGGGTGGCAGTGCCATGCTGTTTTAGGTATATGTGTCAGAGCTCCTTTTAATTGCGCAGATAGCTAAAAAACTTAGTTGTTTTAATTTTTAACTGTTTTTTTCTTCTGTATTTGGGTAACAGACAGTAGGCAAGCTTGTCTGCACGTGCAGCTCTGCTTGGTCCCTGGGCAGCTGGTGCTTCTCTGCTGGGTGCAGACAGCGCACACCAGGTAAGCCTGTACAGGAGGCTGAGCACAGTGCTGTGGGGGCAAGCACTGGAAAACCATGCTGTGCCAGAAAAAGACAAAAGGAAGCAGTAGAGAAAACAAGCAAGAGAGTTCTTAGAATAACAAATTTGTAGTACATTAAGTTCATTAGTAGTTCATTAAGTTTTGTTCCTGTGGGTTTGATTTATTTAAAAAACAAACAAAAAAAAACCCCACACTTTTTTTTTAAAGGTATTGATAGAGTTTACTGTCATAATATGATCTTTAAAGACAGTATTGATAAACATTCTTTGGAACCACTCTGACAGAGGTAAGGACCAGAGTCAGTCTGTTGGTACCTCAGCACTTCTGTTTCCAACCAATTAAAAAAAAAAAAAAGCAACAAGACTTTGCTGCCAACCTGCCTGGCTGGTGTTTAATACTGCTACTCCAACAGGGTTGGAGGGAGACCTACTGTGAATGGCAACAGTTTGCACTGTGACTTCTCCATGCTCAGATTCAGTTAAACCCAGTATTATTTTGCTTTCTTTGCTACAGCAGTGCAAGTAGGAAAGTCAGGCACAACATATATTTGCACAACACTGGGACTGTTCATTTGGCCATGCTATCATCATCTCTTTGGAAATTGCCCTAGGCCTGCATCTAGCAGTATCTCTCACTTGTTCTGTAAATATTGGCCTTACCCAGATTCACATGTTGTTTTGAGATTCACAGGATGTACTAATAGCAGATAAAATACTGGCTCTTCTATGACCTTTCAGGCGGCTTGAATTTAGATTTGTCCCTGTAATACTTCCTTACTGCATGCATTTCTGTGTTCCATGGCTATGTGAATTAGGGATGATGTCTCTTCTGCCTGTTAGTGTTTACAGGATTTGGTGGTGGAGGGAATGGTATTATACTAAGATTAAAACAAGGTCAGTGAAAGCTATAGATCCAGAAATAAGTCATGACATTTTTAAAAAATCTTACCCAATGTTATTGGCTTTTTTAGAAGCAGCCTATAATGGAGAATAATAGCAATGTGTTTTCGGCCAGTATGTGGAATATTGTTTATGAGAAGTTCTTTCTCTAAGCTCTGTGACATTTGCTTTGTTTCTTAACTGTTTTATCTTGGTGGTATTCTATCTTGAGGAGCCTCTATAGCACAAAGCAGAAGAGATTCTGGAATTCTGAATGTCAAAACAAACGACAGTGGTGATGCAGGCAACCATTTCACTGAAAAATCTTGTTCAACAAGAACAGACTCTGCAATTTAATTCTTTTGAGACATTTACTCACATATGAAGCCCAGTTGAATGTAGTGAGATCTGAACAAATAGCTGTTTGCAAAATTTATTACTTATCTGTTTAAAAAAAACCAAAACAGCCCCAAACCCACAAACCAAACAAGAAAAAAACCAAACAGACCAAACCCAAGCCCCCTTTCCTTAGGGGTGGGAGGAGGATGATAGCTCAAGTGTCCTGCTTTCTTGAAATTACAGGAATGAGTAGGAACTGAGTGGACATAATTTCAGATGGTACTCTTTTGTACCAGTATGACACTTCATTTTCCATATCAGTGTGGTCAGTATACACGCTGTGAATTAACAGATGTGAATCAGGTAATTTTATCACCTCCTATTGGAAGACTTTGCTGTTTGTGTTACACTTTCTTTTGATAGATCAAGGCAACTAGGATTTAGCCACTGAAGTCACACATGTATTTCAGAGCAAGCTACGTGTCTGTGTATGCTAAATTAACCTTTCAAACATGGAGCAAGATTCATCTGTCAAACATCTTTGAGCAAAATAAGCAAAAGCTGTTCACTTAATCTCTGATGAAGTTTATGAATTAAAATTCAACAAAACTGCTTGTCACTAACAGACCAATCAAGTACATATGAAGGAAACTAATTTAACAGAATTGACATGCACATACCAATTTCCTATTAGGCTCTAATGTGAAGTGTTCTTAAGAAGATCTGCTTTAAATGATTGACAGTCAATGTGTTTCAAGTATACTTTGAAAGCATATGCAAGATCTGAGTGTGTCTGCAATCTATCCAAGAAAGACTCCTTATAAAGTGCTAAGAGAAGTGGCTGAAACAAAATATACTTGAAATAGGTACACTAAACATGCTGTTTGGCCTGTGGGAAGGCTAGGTGTAATGAACCAGTAGAAACTAAATATAATCTATAGTTAAATTTTGTTAGGATTCATAGACATAAAGGAACAGGCAAAATCTCTGTAACAGCTCTAAATCAGCTTGAAGCAGCACAGGCCAGACCGTTAAATCTGTAGCGCAGTTTTGCAGAGGATACACCTGAAAGATAATATTTTCGTATTAAAAAAACCCCTAAGTTTTGTTTGAGATGCAGTAATAGCTGCTAAAGTGCACAGTTAACCTCCTAAAGTACCTCCACTTTTTCCTGACTAGGTTGATCATGAAGACATCTATGTTGATGAGAACTGTACACTTTTCTGTGATACCTTAGCTGCATACAGAACATTAACCTACTAAGATTGGTTTCTTTCTGAGATAAGGAACAGACGGCTATGTTATGTTTAGGGATATACCTTTTTGTCTCTGCTACAGTAAGTCTCTTTGAAAGAGAAATCAATACAGGTACCAGTTCAGGTTATTATGAGGTATAGCTGCAGCATGCTGAAAATCTAGTATCTTGAATTCCTCATCTTGTGAGTAATCTAGATTTACAGGAGGCATCCTGTAATGCTAGTGAATAAATCACTGTATGTAACTTGTCATGCCCAGAGGTGGTTCCATGTTTCAAAACGTGTAGCTTGTTGTAGCTGTGGTACCAATGTCTTTTATTGCTGGTGTCATGTCAAAGCTTTGCTTTCCTTGTCTTGCACCCTTTTCAATCAAATGGCCACGTTTGCTGTAACAGCCTTAGTTTTTGTCATAGACAGCACCATGGCAACATCTTGTAGGTCTGCTCTAATGTGGCAGGTAGCCGCTGAAACTGTCCAGTACATTGGCTGAGAGCAAATTAAAGCACTCCTTCGTCACCTCCACTGGCTGTCACATCTGCTTGGAGGTGCACATGCTGCTCATTTGGGTTGTACAGTTGCTGTGTTACTGGCACAGATTGTGACCTGACTGTCCTATCAGCAGCTAATGATAGCACTCCATTACTTCCTGTCCTTGACTAGAGAGATGGCCTACAGTTTTACTTACCCCTGCACACTCAACAATTACAGCATTTCTGACTGAAACAGCATTTTCCCCTTTCACATCAGGTGAATCTGATGTTGTGTCACTGAAGTCTGAGTTTTGCTACCTGAAATTATGGCTATTATATGGCTTATTCACTCTAAGATTCTTAGAAACTTTTTTTTCCTTTTTTAAATGTTTTTCTCAGTAAATACTTGCAATTCTGCTTACTTCATGCAGCTTGAGCCAGGGATAAGCCTGTTCTTTGGCTTGCAAAGGGATCAAACCAGGATCTGATTCCACCACCTACTTAGATGCAAACCTTAAGAGAGATCTTAAATGCAAACTGCAGCAAAACTGAAGTACTTCAGCTTCAGGATTCTTCATGTATTTTCCTTTTAGCTTGCTGAGGTACACTCAAAACACCTAGATATTTTTATAGTCCAAGTATCTTACTGGCTGCCAATGTAAAAAGATAGTATTTGTGGGATTCTATTGTAGCACAATAAATCAAAAGGCAGTCCAGCAGGCCTGTACATAGAGATCAATATAACATTTCAATAATAGCGTCATTATGTACTGAGTCTATAAAGATACAACAAACTGTCAACATGAATTCTGAACTTGAGCTGGAAGACTGGTACATGAATGACGCTTCATTATGCAGATGGAGCTTGAAAAGGCTACTGGTTATTTTAGAAACCTGACATATCTATTATATTAGTGTACAGTATCAGTGTACAGATTAAAGTAAAGATATTTACCTTCTTCTTTGATCTCTCTGACTTCTTGGAAATGTTCTTCACTTTCGTATGGAGATGATATAAAACCTTGGGGGAAAAAGGAGCTATATGTTGAATGGGAAATTGAATTGCGTGTATCAGTATTTGAACTTCTCATACAAGCACCAAAAATTAAAAAGGTTGTTTTAGCATGACTTCAAGAAAAGTTGAAGTTGATACTTTGAGACTTTTAATTCTAAGCCTTCTACAGTTCTTTCTTCTTCAAGAAACAAGGTTTGGAAAAAAGCATTAAAACCACTATGCTTCCAGAAGATGTAGTTCAGCATATATTAAGAACTCAGCTGGCACTATACTGAAATCCACAGGAGTCTTTCCATGGATTTTGAATTTTAGATTGCACCTCAGATTATCTAAATTTATTCTCTACGTTGATTTTATACAAAGGCAGAGTGCAGGCTGCCAGTACTGTATCCTGGTATGACTGTCCTGCCTGAGGTTTAGAGTTTTTTAGCTTAATTCTAAGTGCATTGTCCTGTTCTTAGCACTGATGATATCAGAACAGATTAGTATCGAAAGTAATGTATTTTTTGATTAAACAGACATGAATTTAAATTCCAGGAAAACTCCCCCCGCCAGAGGCTAGACATGCAACTAGTGACAAGGTAGTCTAGTCCCTGGCAGTGCCTGCACAATAGGGTATTAATTCAAAATTCACAGAAAACTTATTCTGCATGCTATTACAACTTATAGACTTGCTATCAGTCTTAAATATGCTAAAGATCAGTAAGGAGAAACCAAAAATTTAAGCGATAGCAATCCAGAAGAAGAATGGAAGGGATTTCTTGCTGAATAAAATTCTGATGCTAAGGTCTCTTTGCAAGTCTTTACAAGACACAATGTCTGAGCTTTGTGTCAAAAAAAAAAAAATAAATCAGGGTGATGTCTTTATCTAATACTCTTTCTGTACACAGAGTTTTTCCCTCCATGGATTTTTCCTCTTGCCAGGAGCAAACATTTACTATCAAGAGAGAACAAACTGAAAAATAAGAAAACCAGCAAGAGTCTTTAGGAGATTTGGGTGTCAATTTAGCAGTTGTAATCCTTTTTGTGAGCTGGTGTAATTTCATTCTCTGTTTTCCTTCCCTCCCCCTGCCTCAGAGAAGTATTCTATACCAGGAGAGAATATGGAAAGGATTGGATCTATTATTTATTGGCTGGGTAGCTTGAGTGTACTCATCCAAGCCACCAAGGATCTGGGATGATCTTTCCCTCCATCTAAACGTTACTCACGTCCCTCTCACCTACCTTGGCGTAGCAGCAGGTGATGAGCACCAGGGGCAGGAGGTATCCCACCAGCAGGATGGTGATCTTGTACATCTGCTTGGCTGTTGAACCATCTGCCCAGTGCTCCCAGCAGAAGGAGCTGTTGGGTGCTTGCTGATGACCACTCATGAGGGCCTGGTGCTGGGCTACAGGAATGGCAATGAGTAGAGACAGCAGCCAAATGACACCTACACCGAGGGCAGCATTGCGCTTGCTGCGGATGCAGGGTGAACGCTTGGCATGGACCACAGCAATGTATCTGTCCACAGACATAGCCACCAGCGTAAAGATGCTGACCAGCATTGTTGCCATGGCCAAGTAGTGAACCCACTTGCAAAAGAAGGCACCGAAGATCCACTCTGGCAGGGAGTAGATGGTGGCCTGGAAGGGGACGCAGAAGAGCAGAAAGGAGAAGTCTGCAATGCTCAAATTCAGGATGAAGATGTTGGTAGTGCTACGTGATGGGCGTCCCCCAGGCTGGAGACGCCCCAAAACAACCAACACCAATGTGTTTCCCACCATTCCTAGGAGGAAAATCAACCCAAAAAGCACCGGTACAATCACCACCTCCGGGCCACCCCTGGTTGCTCCTGACCAGCATGTTGGGGCCCGTGTTTGGTTAGTCTCAAGGCTGCACTTGCTGATGTTGGCTCCAAGGGAAAGCATAAAATTGTCTTCCTGCTCCTCCATGGACTCAGGCTGCTCAGAAGGCAAGGAGCAGTCGCTGTAGCCCTGACTGCTATCAGGTAGGTCTGTGTTTGTTAGTGGTGGCCAGAGGCTGGATGCTTGGGTTTTCCGATGCTTTGTGTTTTTGCTTTGGGGAGCAATTTTCATCAGATGATTCTTCCAAGCTCTGTTTGTCTCTGGTGCAGATTATTCCAGGAACTGGCAAAAAAGGGGGTTGAGGAATTTTCTCATCCAAGAGGTAGCTGCAGGTTTGCCAGGTGCTGCTGGAGAAGCTCTTGTGGCAGAGGAAAAGTCTGTGCTAGCAGACAGCTTGGAGGAGAGGCAAAGCAGCAGCAGCTCAGCTTCCTCATGCCCCTCCTCTTCTGATTCCCTCCCACGCCAGTCCCTGGATCTGCGACTGTTTTACCTGCTCTCCCAGCTCCGCTCGACCTGTGACAGTGAGAACAAATGCTGTCTGTGACCCGAGCCTTTCAGAAAATAAACCCTGATCAGCTCTGTTCCCTTACTTTACTACTAATGAGGAGGGGAAGAGCAGAGCAAAAGCAAGTTCTCATCCGAAGGGTTGGGTCGAGCAGCTGCTGCTGAGCGATAGCACGTGCAGTTCTGAGAGGAGTAGCATTGGAACTGGCTACATGAGAAGGAAAAGGGCTAAAATACATTTTTTATCAACAGAGCAGGATTTTTTTGTTTCATAGTCTTTAATGTGCTCACATTAGAGTATAAAGCAATCTGGATAGTTGCATTTTCAACACAAAAAACTGGGATAGCCTTAGACTCATCAGCTGGGTCCTACCACTTCCTGGATATCTGCCCAAATTCCTTAGTGAACCACTAAGGTCCACTCCTTTTGTTCCAGTATAAAGAAGTTCCAGGTTCAGCCCAGTAGTGCCAAGAGCATCTGCACTGGGAAAGGAAAGATTCAGTCTTGGTAGCTTTGAGCAGCTGTGATGTTCCCTGACAGGGAACACAGATACGGATTAAAAAGAAAAAAAAAAGTTTTATTAAGGATTAATGGCTTAGTTATAGTGTGTTTGATGCTTACTTATAGAAACAGTACATATGTTTTAGAAGACACTGAGTAATTTTGTTTTAATGGTATGTTTCCACATCTTAAGTGATTCTGTGAATTCTGCAGGCAGTAAGGAGGGAAACAAAGTTTAGGCAAACATTAACAGCACCTGCACCCACATGTGGGGCAGCTTCTTGCATAGAAGAGCACACATCTCGATTTGCAGTGGTTACAAAGCTAGGCACTTCATCAGAGTGGCCCACCACTGGCTCCTGTGGATGTGGGGGCTAGGCTGGAGGGAGCCCTGTAGTTTTTGAAACAAAGCTCAGTAACTGAGAATTGCCTGGACTTGTGACTTGTCTCTAAGCTCTTGTTGAGGGAGGTGATAGTGCTGCCTTCCTCAGCCTGCCTGCTCTGATATACTCGTTCAAAATCTGTTATGAAGCTAGACTCCTTATTTCCCCCCACAGTTCTGAGGCTAGTTACGGGGTGAAGTGGGAAGTGGCCAGGGAGTGAAAGATGTTTAAGTTGCAGCGGAAAATATATCTACCCTTGTTGCGTGCCCGTGAGCAGATCACTGGCTGGCCAGCGACCTGGATGCCATCCCCAGCGCTCTCAGTCTTCTGCGGCCCCGCTGCCTCGCGTGATGTGGCACAGCACCTCAGGCACCATTAAGTCTTCCAGTGCCCCGAACCTTCTGTCTGTTTTCTGGGATCTCTGCCCTCAGCTTGCAGACAGCCGCTTGCAATGAACCACTTCCAGGGACGCTGCGAGCCTTGGGGTTGTGCTGCAGATCTGAGTGCCATCTACTGGCATTTCATCTCCTTCGCTGCTTTCAGACAGCTCCTGTGGCGGTCCTTGTCCGTCCTTTCCCTCAAACATTACGGTCCCACCGTTCTCTGTTGTTTCCCTCGCAGCCTTGTGCACATCCACACCGTTAAACAGTGAAACTTAAATACGCTTGCTTTTCTTTTTGTGATAATATATGACCACTGTAAGGTTACTTCTTGTAATACTATTCATATAACTTCATTGTAACATTTTAGAGAAGGCTAATGAAGGTGATTTCAATAGTTATTGCTGTATTTTAGATCTGTTTTGGTTTTGTGGTTTTTTTTTTTTTTTAAATCTTCTTTAGTGGGCAGTCATACCAGAAAGTCTTATTTAAGAAGCACCCATAGCAATCACAACAAATGGGAGTCTGCATTTTTTTCTTTTAGTGGTTTTAGGCAAAATACTAAAAACTGCAGCACGAGCGTTTTCTACTGCAGGGGATTTGAGACAATGCATGCAGTTTGAGAGTTGCATGCATGTGTCACCTGCAGAACAAACACAGCTTTGCAGATCTAAAAGATTGCATGGCACACTAAGCGTTAAAATGGGTAGAGGACAGCACAGTTCTAGCAGTGAGGAGGTAGAGATCATAGGATTGTTTAGATTTGTAAAAATATTTTCAAAAATCTCCTGACTTCTTGCAGAAGGGACATTACTGTCTTTCTTCTCCATCTTCAGAACACTACTAAAATTTTTTTTAAAAAACTAAACTGCTTTGGGGTTTTTTTTGTTGTTGTTGTTTTTTTTTTTCAGATTTCAGTGAGAGTGTTATAACTGGGGGAGTGGGAGGAAAGGTGAATATTCTGGATGGAAAGTGGAAGTGACCTGCTGAATTGGACATCCAGTAAACTACGTGCAAAAACTCAGCTTACTTTCACTAGGGTACTGAAATGCTGCAAATCTGACTCCAAATGGAAGCTGGCTGGTGTGAGAGTATTCCTGGCTGGTCTTACTTGGGAGGAAATAATTTCCAGTGGTAATTTACACGCTTTACTGAAAACTTACCCTGAAACCATGCTTACCGTGGCATTCAAAGTCCAAAAAAAGGTAAAGAATCCTTCTTCTATTTTCCTCTTTCTTCCACTTCTCAACTGCTTTAAATGGTGTGGTTTTGACAGGGAGAAATCCTATCCTTGAGAATTCACAGCCCAAATTCAGTTGGAAGGGAACAGGCCATGCTGAGACAAAGTGCTTGCCATGAGACACATTCATTAGTCCAACCAGGAGGAAAAGATCAAGTTGCTTTACTGACTGCAGGAGCACAAATAGCAAGTGAACCTGTAATGTCTGATTTGCTGGGAGCATCCACATTGTGTGGGGTACTTGAACATTTGTGGCATTTCACCTGAAAACCAGAAACAATTAATGTACTGTGGATTGAGCTGCATGAAATATCTCAGCTCTACATATTCTGCTGTTCTTCAGAAACTCTGTTGCTTCCTGGATGAAGACAACAAACATTTAAACATGAGTAAGAGGGTGTAGGAAAAGGAAGCTCATATTCTCTGTGGGAGGAAAAAAAAAGGTAGAAGTCTGACAGACACCACTTCGATCAAGACTGAACTGGAAGCCAGATGCTGTTGCCTTTGTCTGAGTTGATGCTGGTCTAAATGAGGGCACTGAACTTGCATGCCGAGTCCCTGACTACACAGGCATCAGAGGTGTCTTGTTGAGAGAGAGGACAGCACTAGGCATTTATGGATAAATTGGCAGTCCCACAGTAAGGAGAAGAGAGGGGGAATGTCAACCTTAGGAACAAGAGTAGGGAGGAAAAAACCCAAAACATTAGATGGTAGTATTTAAATGGTAACATTTTTAGCCTGTGTAGGTACAAACTAATTTGTCCATTTTCTGATTGCTAATGGGTGCTTCAGTTCCTAATTACATTGAACATCAGGTATGTTGCAAATCACTCTTACAGTTTTGGTAGTCATGGTTCAGCTTTTTGATACCTATGCATTAGCTCTCTAAGCCTTTTGACTTTGAGTGGAAGGAGGGCACTGAAGCATAACAGCGAGCAAGAACCTCACTGTCATGCTTCGCTCCCTCTCTGGAGAATGTGGGTTACATCTCCAGACCCATTTAAAGGAAAACGAACAGGCATCCAGCCCCAAATGTTCAGTTTGTGGCTTTGAGTTTGGCATCTGCCTTTGTATATTGTGCCCCTCAGAAGGCTGATTTGGGCTGAAAAACCCTTTTGGCTGAGTGACAAGCTACCTAGATGCAGCTACTAGGAAACAAGCAGTGGTAGGTCTGAAATATCTGTGCTTGGATTGTAACAGTGCTCTTCAATTGTGATCCTGATCTTGGTTATGCCCTGGCGAGAGAAGGGGCAGTGTCCATTCCTCTTTGAGTATGACCCCAAGATGGGCAGGAGGTCCTGCTGCCTTCTCTACATATATTGGCCCCCAAAATGGGAGCCCAGATTCAGTTCCTTTCCAAACCCACATAATCCCTTTCCTAAAGAAACTGAAAACTTCATCCCTTAGGCACTAAGTTTCTTGTCCACCAGGCCATAAGCCAAGCTGTACAAGGTAGTTTTGCTCATGTAGAAACTATGATAAAGTGCTGCAGAGAGTACAAACGTCATAGGGCTAAAAGAAAAATAATTGACTGTTCAAGCTAGGCACTTGGTGGAGGAAAGAAGGGGTTCTGAAATGTTATTTCTCTACTTCATGAATTTTAGGGTTAAAAGTCAATATAATGACTATGTAAATACTTTCAACTTTTGTGAGCTGTAGAGTTTGAGTCTCTTGGGTGAGGGACTGGAATCTCACTTTGACCATGAAAATGTCAAACATTGTATGACATGAAAAAGATAGAAACGTCTTTTATGTGGAGTCTGAAATTGTTAATGTACTATGTTGGTATACGAACTAAACTGGAACCTAGGGGTGATAAAGAGCCATTCCCTCTCACTTGTGGATCTTGGAGGGCTGGACAGGAGTTTGGTATGTGGCTGCCCATATGGCACAAGCCTCTGTGTGTGGACACAAGGGAGAGCCTTCAAAGCACAGAAGGGGTTGGGTTAATCAAACAGCTGGCTGAAATGGTACTCTGTTGCATATAGGCAACTTAAAGTCACAATTACCAAAGATCCATCACTTGGTCTCTTTTGAAGAGTTCTAACTTGATCTGACCAGTTTATTAGGCTGTAAAACTCTTCTCGATGGAAGGAGTTTAGATTGAACGTAACTGAGAAGAGAGTCCTTTCCTTTTAATTGATGACAGCTTCTAGCACAGATGCTCTGAGCCTTATGATGTTGCTGTTGAGGTGGTACAGTCAGGATTTAAAGCAGATAGAGGTTTATTGGTTGATTCTTAATTTATTAGATCTATTTGTACTATTTTTCTTTTTAATACAACTTAATCGTGAAACTGTTTGAGTGGGCTGTTGGCTGGCTCTGTGAATCTGCTTTATATTGCTTAAGTGTTAAGAGGTAAGGGCTTGTGGAGTATACAGCCATGTACCAATGGCAAAACAAACATATCCTTAAATGTAAATATAGGCTAAATACTGAAATTGTGACAAACCAAGCAAAAGTGCTCTCCATCCCCAGCAAGGACAGGACAATCATAAGGGTGCATCTACACATATTTGCATCAAAAGTGCACTTCTGACCTGAGACTGCTAATTGTCCCTGCTTCTTGTGGCTTGTACCACAGCTGGTCTCCAAATCAGCTTCTGTCAGCCTGCACTACTTCCTAGCAAACACATAACCTAAACTATGATAAGCTAAACTCTGGAAATGTTCTGATCTGGCAGAACTTCATGTTATATTTCATTCTAAAATTTGTATGGAGCTGATCCAAAGTTAATGTTCTTCTCTCAAATGATTAGCCTGTTAACCCGTTTCCACAGGTTAAATAATTTTGCATAAAATTCTAACTGATTTTTGACTGTTAATCAAAGAAATGACTGATTTAGCAGAAGGTACTTTGAACTAAGGAAAGTCCTTTTTGTTCCAAGTCCATCAGTGCTGTATCTGTACTGCTCTCAGGAGTGCGTTCCTTCCAGAAGTGTTAGCTCTTGCATATTCCAGCTTTCTCTCATCCATTTTAATGGGTTAGGAGGAGGAGCTGAAGTATACCATCAGTTGACCTTCACATAGATTTATGGAACAGTCTCAGAGAAACTATTTTGTTTTGCTCAGTACCTGAGTGAAGGTATTGCTGAATTGTTTTCTCTATGTTGCAACATCTTCAGATTATTCACTAGAAATGACCTGTTGGTAGTTTATCTATTTTGCAGATGTCTTAGCACATAAATTATGCTAAGGACTCAGTCTTCATTCCTGAGGGAATGCCATTAAAGTAGGAAGTATTTCTAAACATCTGATAGGAGGCTTTATAAGAGCTTCAGGCCACAGGACTGAATGTGTAGCCTGGATGCTGACTGCCCGACTTGCTTATATGCAATTATTGAGTGTAGTCAGTGTATTTCAGAAGAAAAAATCATTTTCTGAATAATGTAGGCTGTGTGAAAATAGTTACCTGTAGTGGTGAGGAGACAAACCCAATGTTATAGAACATTATTGGATGTATGAGAAAAAGCAAAGGTGGTTATTCAGAGGCTCATGGAACAGATAGAATTAAAAAAAAAATGTCTTATGTCTTGAGGTATTGTTTCATATTGTGTGCTAAGATAAAGACTTTCTTTCTCAATGCTAGAACCTACTGGATGCTAAAGAAGGAAACTTAAATATACATTCTGGTGAAAAGGCTTAAGGCTCTCAATAACTCTTACACACTTCATGTGCTCTGCTAAAATATCTGCGATTTTTAAAAGAATCTGTATTTTCTGTACAGTGGGCTGGGACTGTTTTTTGAAAAAACAGAATGTCTTTTGTTCCCTATCTTCTGTGACTTGAATGTTCAGTGTTCAAAATGCTTTCTTACAGTTTAGCTTCATGCCACGTTCATCTTATTCTAATTTAACTTCTTCACTAGGAATAGAAAGTAAGTCACATGAAACTTGCACTGATCTATAGTATGGGTTTTAGACTCAGTGTGCAGCATATGCTTAGGTCAGAGAAGGTTGTAGCATGCCTAAGCTGATCCAGTCTTTTGTGATCAGACACTCTAAAGTTCATGGAGCTTAACTAAAAACACTCTCCCATGTTTGTTATTGTCCTGGTTTCGGCTGGGATAAAGCTAATTTTCTTCATAGTAGCTAGCATAGTGCTGTGTTTTGGATTTAGTACCAGAAGAATGTTGATAACACACTGATGTTTTCAGCTGTTGCCAAGTAGTGCTCAGACTACTCAAGGACTTTTTGAGCTTCTCCTGCTTGCCCAGGTGCATAACAAGCTGGGAGTACAGCACAGCTAGGACAGCTAACCCAAACTGTCCAAAGAGCTATTCCATACCATATAACGTCATGCTCGGGGGGGGGTTAGTTAGTTCGGGCGGTCGGTCGGTCGCGGGGAGACTGCTCGTGGCTCGGGGACTGCTCGCAGCTCGGGACGGGCTGGGCATTGGTCGGCGGGTGGTGAGCAATTGCGTTGTGCCTCATTCGATTTGTATATTCTGTATATTCTGTTATCATTCTCATTATTACTATTATTATTTTCTCTTATTAAACTGTCTTTATCTCAGCCCTCGGCTCTAACCTTTTATTTTCTTTCTGATTCTCTCCCCCATCCCACTGAGGGAGGCGGGGGAGTGAGCGAGAGGCTGTGTGGTGCTGAGTTGCCAGCCGGGTTAAACCACGACAGTTATATACAAACAATCATGTAATTCAAACTATTGGTGAATAACATAAATAACCTGCATCCTTCTCTCTGCATTGCAGGAGCCCTACATGTAATATAGAGGGTAACTTGTCAAAATCCATTTTAACTTAACCTGTGTTTGAAATCTTTTAACTCCTGTGGTGTATGACCCAGTAATCCAAGATCTGATTTTTTGTTTTATCTTTCTTTGAGATTATCTAGGTTAACTACATGTATGTGACAGGAACTCTTGAGTACATTTTTCTGTGAACTCCAGCAAGAGTCTCTTCAAAGTGAGGTACAACTCGGCCCTACCGGCAGAAATTTATCCAACCTGAATAATGGACTAGGAAGACTGAAGGTGAACTGTTTAGCTATCTTTGATCTTTTAGTCGTAAACCTTTTAGTGAAACCTTTTCCTTTTGGTAAATAATCAGTAACAGTACTTTCCAGTTACTTAAGAATATGCTCAAAATATCCACAGAGATTTCTTGCCATGCTGATGAATTAGACTGCTAAGAAATGAAATTAGTACTTCAGTGAAAGTTTTTTCAGCTTCAGCTAGATACTTAGTCAACAGTCTAAGTCCCACCAGCTCCACACTTGAAGGAATGGCAACTCGAAAACTGTAAAAATTCAGACAGTGACTTTTCTCTGTGTAATAGTTATCATGGTTGCACATATGAAAAAAAGCAGCAGTGTAGAAATACTGGGCACTCTATAAGTAAACCGAAGTGTGTGATGCCACTGACTTTGCTTTAGGCGTTTTGGCAGCCTCTTTTGAAGAAGTTAAGTAAATGCAGAACTGGTGACTTCCCTGTCTCTCTTAAACTGGCTCTATCACAGGCATGATGAGGCAGGTCTGGCTAAACACACAGCAGTCTAGGTGCCCCTTAGTGCGGGGATAAATCCTTCACATGACTTTTTCATGTCTTCCTTACTGGACAAGTAAGTGCATGGCAGCTATTGCTGATTACTTTTGCCTTACCTAGAATTTATAATAAAAATAAACCAACTCCATTTCAACAGCCAGAAGTGTTGTATCCACACTTTGTTTGCAGACTTTCTTCTGCAGTTTAAATTTGATAAGGCAGGTCGAGTTGTTTAACAAAGCTTGTTATTCATTTATGATCAACCAACCGAGTAGCAAATTATGATCTTGGCTCTAATAGAAATTATATTGGAATAAATCTATGTAGAGAGAAGACTGTTGGACATACACTGTTGGCAGGTGTATATAAAACTAGGACAAGAAGATGCCGAAACCACAATAAATCTCAAAACAGGATGCTTGTTGATACTTGTTGCTTATTCTGTAGAAAATAAGGAACATGTCCTGGCTTGTGTCATCAGATTCAAGACAACATATCTCTTCCTGTGTGCTCCTGTGGTTTTGTGCACAGCTCTTTTGTGAACTGAGTGTGGTCAAAGTGATGTGAGTGATGTCTCACATTTTGGCCTTAAACAGAAGAACAAGATGTAACAATGGTATCGCTACTTCTAGGCAGGATTCTGACTTAGAGACATTCAGTCATAAGCCCGCAGATGGTAGCCTCGCGCCAGTAGCTCCTCAGCCAAGCACATGCTTGACTTGGGTCCTCATATGTGATATATCTGTAAACACATGTATGAATCTATGCAAAGGGTAATCAAAACCCAGTGCAGGGTCTGAGGAGACATACTTGTGTTGTGAAAGTTAGAAGCAGAACTTGGCCCTGGAGAGGTGCTGCTGCCCTTGTTAAATATCAGACTTGCTGGTATTTAGATGAAGAAAGGTGAGAAGATATAACAAATTCAGTGGAGTTTATGAGCTTGGTTCATCCTGATTTGAAAAACAGATCATTCTATGACAGCATGAAAACACTTGGTTAGCTTCTCATGGCGATAAACTGGTTTAAGGCCAGTTCACAAACCAATTTTTCCTGTGTGTGTATCAACTTGACTTGACTTAGCTGTTTGGGCAAGATCACTTGTCCAGTTCATCTCCTAATACTCCTCTTCCTGTAACAAGATACATTCTCAGCTGGCCAGCTCTGGAGCATAACAAAATTCTTCAGTAGTTCTCTTGAGTAAGTCCTGGTCTCTTACTGTGCAAATAGCCCTTTTGCTCAGTAACTCCAGGCTGTGTCACAAAATGCTGCTTATTACAAAAGGAGAGATGTAAGTGTACATGCTGTGCTTTAATATCATCTTAGCAAAACGTTTCCATGGTGATTTTCTCTCATAGCTGTAAGGGAGCTCTCTTTCCAATAGAACTGCAGCAATTTTCTATCTACTGCCTTATTCAGATTACTGCCAAATTGCTCAGTTAAAGAAACCTGTTCTTAAGCAGCAAAATATGTTATATAGATGATAACGTACCTCAGAAACAATGAATCTTAAGTTGGCAAATTTTCTGGTCTAATAAAGACATCCCAAGGCAAAGGTACTTTGAAGTGTCTTAACAGCACTTCTGTAAAAAAATAAATTATTATATATAGGATCTCTTACTTGCCCTCAGCTCTGGCTGTTTAAGAGAACACTCTTGTGCTTCATGTCAGATTCTGAGGCAGCAAACTTAAAATATTTGCATCAAATTCTAGATTTTTTATATTTGAGTTAATTATTTCTCTGAAAGCATTTGTCAGACTATGAATGAGCAATTTTACTTAGCTTCCAGTTTGTTCAGTGTGGTCTGGAAAAGAGGCACAACTAGTCAATTTATTGCCATGCTGCATTTAGGTTCATAATACTTCTGAGGTAGGAAAATAACCTCTGCTTGTGTGCATGCCCAGTACAGTTGGTTGCAGATATGTAGCAAAGAAAAGTCATTGCATAAGCCTTTAAGAATCACTTATGAAGTGACAAGTACACAACTGATTATTTAGAAACTTGCTATAAATACCAGAATGTGTTTCAGTGTAAATACAGTAGAAATCTACCATATAATGGATGTCTCTTACATTTGTAGTAATGTTGTGGTATATTAGACCTTCTGTAGCCCTACTCATGTTTAGCTTGCTGTTCTTCTCCTTTGTCCTGTAACTTGTGCTTAGGCATGTGCCTTGGTAGATACATTACTATTGTAGAATACAAAAATCTTGTTTTGGATTGGGACCACTTCAAAAAGCATAGATTAGCAATAATCCCTGGACCATTGCAGAGGCTTGAAACAGGCTCTCTGCAGGAAAGGAGGAAGTAAACCACATCTGCTTTCACCATCTGTCAGGAATGAAAACCAGTCAAGAAATTCAGAATGTTCATAAGAAGTTGTCTCCTGGAAATGAAAGAAAATGGCTTATTACTTGTTGTCGATACTCCTTGCTGATATTTTGCTCTCATTAACCCTGAGTCTTGTCAAGAAAGACATATGTGAGACCTCTTTAATGGCTCTCAAAAGCTTGAGCTCTTTCTGCTAAATCCTTAGCTTCAGAGACCCCAAGTCATTTGAGGGCAGTTCTTGCTTTTCCAGTGCACATGTGTGACCACAGACTGGGAGACAGTCTGTGAGATTTCCTGGGAGGAAGAGGAGGGAAGCAAGCAGGCCAGGAGTGCTGATGTTTGATTTTACATGCTCTTGCTGTCTACCAAGAAGGCAAGCTGGAGCCGACTTGAAGTGCTTTGGTGTGAATGGGATTCCCTTCCTCCCAAGAAGTGTGGGAAAGTGGATATGGATTCACTTAATGAGATTTTTCCTACAAATAATTAGTTCTAGTATTTACTCTGTATATGTGTGTGTATAGCAAAAGCTACTGTTTTGTTGGGAACACTAATTTCAGGATTGACACTTGAAACTGGAAAGTTTTTTGGAAAAACTTGCTGCCTCAATATATTTTGTTAAACTGAAAAAGAAAAACCAACCCCAAGTTTCTTGATTTACTGTCCTGTTCACCACATATTACAGAATAACCAACTTGACTTTCTCCATGGAATTGCGTTTTACACTGACATTTAAAAAAAAAAGTGTGCGTGTGCACTTAAGTGTTAAATAGAGGACAGAACACTGAAATCAAAATCAGTAGAACCTAAACTCTTCCAATATCTTAGAGTATGCTGACAAGCTTGCAGTTAAAGGTGGTTGGGAACTTCTACTCATAATGATTTACCGGTGGAAATGCACGTTTCCCAAAACTGAAAAATTTTGCTGAAAATAGCTGGTTAGCTGCTTGGGACAAAAGGGGAGAGAGAAGGGCAATATCACCAGCTCTACTTAACATGAAGTTTGTCAGGACCTAAATGTAATTATTCTTGTTAACAAAATGATGTAATCTACAAATAATACTATGTACAACTTCAGTGATGTTTATGCAGAAATATCTTTGGGATTTCATTATGTCTTGAGAGCACAATTTATAATTATTATGACTTAGCAGAATAAGTAGCAAAAAATAGGAGCTCTAATGTAGAAAAAAAGTTTAAAGTCATTGGAAGACAGAATACTCAAAACTTTTCTCATACTCTTCTATCTTAAAAAAAAAAAAAAAATGAAGAAAAAAATCCAGAAGATAACAGCCAGATTGTGGTGGCAGAGAGGATGGTATGTGACAACGGATTTGAAGCATTCTGTGGAGTCTTAGGCATCAGTGAACACTGTAACCTGAAGGTCACACCTGGTAACTTTCTTGCTACTGATAGCACAGTATGAGTGACACCAGTGGACGAATGCTCCTGTCCTTCCCGAGCTGTATGATCTTCCACTTCCCCTGAATAATCCTAAGAGCAAACACAAATAAAAAAATATATATATAAAATCAGTAAAAATGCAAATATTACATGTGCCAAGGTGCAGAAATGTAATTTGCAATGCTGCATTCATGAATGTTTGTCAGTTTATATCACTGAAAGATTTAGGCTAGGTCTGTACTTAAATTTGTACCAGCAGAGCTATCAGCTGTGAATGCAGGGGTAAAACATCTCCAGAACCAGTGTAGCTGCTATATTTCAGGTCATGAGCTCCAGTGAAGGATGGCAAGGAAGGAATAAGGAGGACTCAGGCCTGGATCAGTGATTATCTGGACTTCATCTGCAGATAAAAGACAACGATGATGACTTTTAGGCATCCCCCCAAAACTCAAAGCAAAGTCTTTGAAACTCAAAGTAAAAAACCAACCTGTTATTAGGTGGCAGAAATGAAGCTGACTAAGTAGACTTGCTCTAAATTGTTTTTTCTTGTTGATACCAAAAGGATTGGCTCTTCTCAGAAACCTGTGCTCAGTGGGAAACGCTGTGCATGGCTGTGGGTGCCTAATGTCACAAGGGCAGCTGCTACTTTAAATAGATATGAGTGGCAGAAATAGATCTTTGAGAATTCTGCTTTTAAACAGGAAAGAGTACTTATATAGGAAGAGTATTTATATAGGAATCAATCTAGAGTGGGAAAAAAATTTTTCTAAGTACTTTTTTTTTTTTTAAACTGTTTCTGGAAGCCTTTTTATTCATAATTCCTGAGCTGAGTAGGCAACAACTTCTGCTGACCACAAGGCTTTTGTGATCTCTTATATTGCTTTTAAAAAGACTTTTTATTTTCTTGAAACAGGGATAAAAAAAAACCAAACCAAAAAAACCTGCCTGTCTGAAGCAAACAAGTTTGCATTCTGGTTCAGAGAGACGGTCCATAGTCCTGACAGTTAGCAATCTGTCATTAGAGCATGGTTTAGGTACGATTTTAATTGGGAAGCTCCTGCCTCCTTGTGGCAAGAACCTTCACCTTTCTTGAATCAAAATAATTGAACTGGATACCTAATACCTTTGTAGAACAAATGTATAGCTAAACAAACAGAAAGCAGGAAGACCAGATGGTTTGTTAGCTTTGCTACTCTATTTGAGCATTATCACTTGTGAATAGTATTTTAAAATAGGCATAATTTAAATGGATAAGCTTATTGCAACTTTTTTTTTTCCTGCAGCTGCTTCCTCCATCTTTCTTTCCAACATGCTACAGAAATTAATTCTAGGAAAGTAGAGTACTGACCTAGGAGAACCCCCAACAAGTTTGGTATTTGTATAAAAAGTAGTTGACAAGTCATTGATGGGTGTCAGTGCAGTACTCATTTGTGTTCATCCTGCAAGGTATCTGCTTCCATAATGGCACTATTTGCTTTCAACTGTAGGAAACATTCAGTTATAGCTTCCTTCCTAGTGACTCCAAAGCTTTTGTGACATCTTGATGTGCTTCATGAAATTTTTTCTCTGTTCAGAACATGGGAAAATAAAGCTGGCATCTGTGAAGAGAAACATTCATCTTTGTACTCCTTCCTGTTTCTTTTGCCTTTGGTAATTGGTGTCAACTGATGTCATTCTGTACCTACATATCCTGAGAGCATATGGCATTATCTAAACTGTTTTCACGCCTGCTGGTCAAACAGGGTCGTGAAACTGTGGCAGCTTCAGACACCCATAAGACAGCCTAACATGGGAAAAAGAAGGTTTTCACTGACTTGGTTCGTAACCTCTCTGATTTCCCAAGATTAGACTCATATTTCTCGCAAGGTCTTATCTGAGAAATGTGTTGCAACCATGCTGATTTAAACAGATTAAAACAACCAACAAACGTCTCATCACCACACTCTCCAAATGTGAAGTCATTCCATTTTAGAACCTGAAACTACTACTGAGATCAGTAGAAGAAACAGATGGAATTTAATTTGCAATAGTTAAGACTCCCTGTATTGCTATTTTTATGTAAACAGAAATCTTAATACATGGGATTTCCTCTTCCTAATATGTTGTAACAACTTCTAATTAAAACACTGATGCCTGTGCTCAAGAAACGCCAGACGGAGACTGCAATCTTTACATGAACGTAAGATACTGAGTTCAGATACTTGATAAGCAGCATTTATAATGCTATGTTTACATGGCTTGTCCCTAAGCCATTTCACTGTATGTAGTTTTAAAGCTGGTTCCCACACAGAACTATATCCATACCAAATGCTGGAGTGCTATTATGAAGGGTAGATGATGCGATGATCTGGTAGAGTATAAGGATTTTATGGAGAAACCAAACTGCAGTTAAAAATGGCTGCCACAGTAGGCATCTGCATTTGCAAAGCCCTACTTTCCCAGCTGTAGTAATCTACAGTTTAATCTGTGCCGGCTGTAAAAACATTAGCACTTTGGACATGTAAGTATTGAAATTAGTGAAGCTACTCTGTGGCTGGAACAAGCCTTCCTAGCATGAAAAATAGTTCCAACATATAATGTTATCCCTCTGTGTCCTGATGGCAGCTGGTATGACTTGAAGTGCTGCAGTTACTTTATAGCTTCTCAGCTTGTTCCAAAATATGTCTGAGGTGAATTTAACATGATATAAACATAGGGATAGCTATCATCAGGGAGAGACAGCTGTGTAACAATATTCAGGACAATAAAGATAGCTCTCAGGATATTTATTAAGAGAACAGTCCTGCAAGATGGCCTCTGCAGGAAGGACGTACATCACAAATGCCACATTATAAGAGTTATTATACACAAACAGCTGCTAAGGCTCATCCAGGGCTGTTGGAAGCTTCAGATTAGGTAGAGGATATATTCTAAAGAAAATATTTGTCTCTTCTTTTGATACTAAATTCATATTGTTTAGGGTTCTTTAGTTCACTTGAGTTGATGGTAAATGTTTGTAAGTGAAGGTCACCAAATTACCAATGTGCAGCAGAAATCCAAGTGATGTGGGAGTTCCTGTTTAAGTTTTTCAGTTACTGGTAACTAGACGATTGATGACAAATATATGTTCCAGTTGAAACATGACTTGCACAACAGCTCTGCGGAGTTTTGATTGTGAGACTTGGTTATTTCTCTGCAATGGAATCATAAACAAAAGCATGATGCTCTTTTGGTTTTCTGTACAAAGTATGAAGTAAAATAAAAATGATGATAAGCAAACCTTACTTCTTGCGAAACTGCAGGAATGTGGTTTTGCACGTATTTGTTTCCAAACTGTCAGCTCCCACAAAGGAGTGAAAAGTCACAGTAAGTTCTGATTAAAATCCTGCAGGTATAGTAACAAGGGCTAGGTAGATATTGGCTTAGGTGTAATCAATGTGGCAAAATTAGGTCGTCAATAAGGTGCGTACCTGTACCTGTGTTTACTGTAAGTTCAAATCTAAGAGACTCTTCTCAGAGCAGGTCAGCAAGAGGATGAGAGGCCACTATCACAGGTAGCAGCAAGGGAGAGTCCAGTTGAATATTATTTTAAAAAAAAATATTATCACAATGTGAATAAACAAGCACTGGAACAGGGGTCTGGAAAGGTTGTATAATCTTTTTCCTTGAAGACAACAACCCGATCTAACTTTGAAGTTACCCTAGCTGGGACCAGGTGGCTGGACTATATGACATCCCACCAGAAATCCCTTCCAACCTAAATTATTCTGTGATGAGGGGCACCTATTTCTAAAACAGTATAAACAGAGCAGCGTTAAACACATCGTATGTTAGTGAGCAGATGCGTGATGGACTGCACAAACAGCCTGCCGCAAGAGGGAGGAAACGCCGGAGTTTGAACACGGCTCAGCAAAACCCTTCTGGGTTCCCTGGGTGGGCGGTAGCTTTGTTGAAAGCTCTCTCACAGGCCTTATATCTCTGAAACGGGTAATCTCCAAATGTCTGTTGAGCGTGAAGCCTGTGACATGTAAGCTAAAGAAAGAGGACGTTTCTTGATTGCTGCTCTGATGCCAGGAGGACCTGGTGCCAAGCTTTAGCTGTTGCATCCAACACAGTGGAATGTGGATTTCGACTCTGCTGCATTTTCCTAAGAAGGTAACCTGCTCCAAAGAGCCTTTAGATAAACAAGAAAAAGCTATAAATCTCATGTCAACTTCCACTTTTCAACTCTGCTCAGTCAGCATGGAAAAAAGCTGTGTGGGTTTTGTATTTTAAATGTTGTTTAAATAGGGGTGCCTAATATACCATGTTCTTTATTTAGTGTAGTGCTTGCAATACTCCTTCAATTTTCAGGAATTGATTTCTGAATGATGATATTTTATGTGTCTTCTTTTACCTAAACAGTTTAAAAGGCAAATGAGTGTTTCTGTCAAAGTATAAAGAATATTTTGCATGAAACCTAGAAGGTACTTTTCTATAGCAAATCTATAGGAGATTCTTGTAGCTACCAAGAATAGCATTTTTTGTATAAATAGGAGGACTGGAGATTTGGTAATGTATAGATAAGTGTAATTTCTGTTAGCACTCAAACCGCTTGAGGAACATGTAGGTACACTTCCTGCTTAAAAATCTTCCTGAAAATCGTTGTGGACTTCATATTGATAGAAAAATAGTAAATATTTGGACCAAAATTTAGGATGCATTGTAGTTTTTATAGCAACAGAACAGTGTTACTGTGGGAACAAGGCTTGGTACCTTCTCATACAGCATTTTGAACTGACAAATTATGTGGATTTCTGGAATAGCAGTTACACTGTACTATGCCACGGAGTACATAATAAGCTATAAAATTTTACTGTTCCCTTTAGAGTCATTTTGTCAGGATCTGGCAGAGTTCTAGAGATACAGGTTGCAGATCTGATCTATATTTTGGTTTGAGGAATTTGAAACCAAAAAAAGGCCTGCAGAAACTAATTTGCTTTTGTGATGACAGCTTGACAAAATTCTGATGCTTGGGCAATTTTTTGACCTTTCCTTTTTAACATTTTGCATGCTGAGTTGCCATAAACAAATTTAACATTTTCTAGATTAGAGATACAAGGATTTTTTTCACTGTGGTAACAAAGTCTGCATTTGTGGTTGAAAAGGTAAGTCTGTATTTGTGCTTTGACACTTGAGGGAAATCTCCATGGTTGCCACAAAGCAGAAAAGAAACAACTTCTATTGCTCTCTGTCCTTTACAGTTCTGTAGAAGTGCTGTTTCACTGAAGTTTTTAGGTCTCACAATGCATCTATGTTTCTGATGCATGTTTATGAAAGGAAAACTTCTTCTCTAAGACTGCACTCCCATCTGAGCAAGGTTTTCGAGGATGATTGTGTTTCCAGGTAATTGCTGTTCCTCAGAAGCTGTCATTTGCATGCCATGACCAGAAGAAAACAAAATGCTTTCTTTTAGATTGGAAAAATGTGGGCAGCACAACAACAACCAAAAAAGCGCCCATGGTGTGTTTGAAAATGCTCTCTTTAAAAGCTGTGAGGCAGAGGCAGGTAAACTCCACTGTGGCACAAGTACTAAAATAGGCTTTCTTGTGCTTAAGCAAAGTTCATTACCTCCTGAGAGTGCAATATTTCCACAGGCTACATCCATTATGGTTAAACTCGGTTGTTAATGCTCAGTAATGCTCATCCTTGTCGCCTTTGTCAGTCTCTCTCACTATTTTGTAGTATTGTTTTTTGAAAGCAATATCCCAACATTTCCAGAATATTAAAAATATTTTGGAACTGGACAAAACCCTGACAAAAAGAATGAGTCTTTCAGGAGTAGGGGCTGGAGGGGACATAGTTTGCACTGACCCTGGCATGGAGAAGAGCACATGTTAAACAAGGGACAGGGCAGGTAGCCCAAATGGGGTGTCTGGGAGGAAGAGCATTCCTTTTATATATATCTGCTGTCTATAGCTTTGACACCTGTTGTGATCTATACAGTAGGGAGTACCTTCACAGAGGGGAACCCTGGAGTAGTTGTTTGCTCAGGTCCATATGTGCTATTCAACGGGTTCTAGTTTGCGTTCCAGGAAAGCAGTATCGTCAGATCTGAGAAAGAGGAGACTGCACATTAGCAAAGAAGCCAGCTGACTCCCTGCATCAAATGCTCCTGGCCAGCCCTGCCACTGACGTCAGCACTCTTAAGCTGGGCACAGTTTTGCCTGATAATATGTGGTCTGCTACAGTGCTATAGAAATAGTTCTCAGGCTGTTCTGGTTTGTTCTGCCTTGAGGAAATTATGCCATAAAGCGTAACTGTCTTGAAGTTAAAAGAATTTCAGTAACTTAGGATTTCTGAGACTATAGTCCTCATCATTAGTAATTAGGTTAAAAAATGTATATCATTAGCAGAGCTCCTATTTACTTTAAAATTACTGGATACAGTAATTTGAATTTGTCAGAAAGTCTTAAAAACTGTGGACAGGAAAAAACAATGGTGAAGTAAAGGATGAGAACCTAATAGGAAAGAACTCTAGTAGTTGTCCTTTTCTTAAGGGAAGTTATGAGAAATCTTTCTGGAATCAAAACATTTTTAACTGTAATAATAGATTTTTTTATGGAATTATTTTGAAGGAGAAAGCAATGAAACTCCTACACTTCAGCTGCAATGAAATCTTGCCAATTGAGGCTATATTGCATCTGAAAAACTTGCAGTCTATATGTGTAGATAGCATGGATAGCTTGTGTGGTATCCAAGGATCCACTTATATTCAAGGCTGAAAGCTAAGCGTGATTTTATATGTGAAAGTGTACTGTATATGTCCCTAGTGCATTTCTCTTTCCCAGGAAGTCTGGGACAAGCTATCCTGCTTGTTTCTTTCTCTTCCCTAGAGACCCTGAAACACCTTCTAACTGTATTTATTCCCCTTTATCCCTGTTTTAAGCAATAAATTTAACAGCACCATGTTTTGTCATTGCTTGGTGGCACTTCATTGCACAGGCAGGGAATTATGTTTAATTATTATTTAAGGAACAGCAGAATCCATACTTTTGCCAGCCATCAGCAAGGAAGTTTTTACCTAGGGTCCTGGTCACCTTGTGTTGTTTGTGCTGTTGCAGCTGAGCTGCTGCCATGACCAGAGGTAGTTAATTCAGAGCTACACTAGGATTATCTGCATGAGGTCTCAGCATAACTGGCCTGGGGCGGGGGGG
>NW_009259531.1:3938210-3954677 GCF_000687185.1 Egretta garzetta | reverse complement strand
GGGGGGATATGAACCTTCTTCATTTTTCAGGATATGTTACTATCTCTTGAGCTGTGAGCTCTATTTTATTGCACTTTATATATTTGATTGGGGTCAACAATTCAATGAATTCGAGTATTAACATAATGGCTGTCATGAAGTTTTTTAGCAAAGAATAAGATGGAGAATAAGGACTTCAAATGGGATGAAAGGAATGCCATTCCTAACTGAGATTTGCTGCACTTAAATAGCAGCTGTTTACTGAACCTTCTGCACTGAGGTCTGGCCTGCCTGCTGGAAAGGAGAAGAGGGGCCAGGCAGCTTGCACATACTTCCCAAGATGGTAAATGACAGAAGCAGGCAGAAAGACTTTCCTTTCTTACTGTGAAACTTTCCATTAAAATGTATCTATTTTAAAAGAGCAAACACCCCTTGTTGCATCCTTATATGGCAGATATGGCCATCCTGCTTCGTTATAGCTCTGTCCTCCCTGATGTGGGAACGCTCAGGGTAATGTACGCTTTCTCAGCATTCATATTTTATTGATAGTAACTTCCTAGCTGTCCATGAAGAGCTTGGAGAATGTAAACCAATGGTAGAAGCTAACTAGTGTGAAGTAGTAAAGCTTTATTTCTGTAACGTGTGTCTGCAAAGACTCACTCTGTGCCTGTTGCAGCTCTCCAGGGACAGTCATTGTTTATTCTGGGCTGTGGGCTGTTGGCTTTTCTAAGCTTGATGCCCGAAGATTGCTGTGCTTATCCTGTGTGCAGAGATATGGTGGGCATGAAAAGCAGTTATGCTCTCAGTGAGAGATGCAAAGGTAGATATGGAAAGAGACGTTTTGGCTCTGAAGTGTAATGTGGAAGAAGAGATAGAGCTGCATTTTGCACCTCCCTCCTTATCTCTTCCACACTATGTGTCTCTGTATGTTACAAGCCTGTGAGGAGTGGAGCTGAAAGTAAGAAGAAAGTTTTGTCTTTTTGCCCACTGTCCCTGTAGTGTTACACATATTTCTTTGGGACAGACTTGTGGTCTGTGGGAGACTCAGCTGTGGTGCCTAACTCAGACCTGAAGAGATATATTTCAGTTCCTGGAGCATCATCATGAGACTGCCTCTAGGTTTGTCCCGTGGGGACTAATAGTGTGCTTTGCTTTGTGAACCCCAGGGCTGGGAGAGAGCAGCTTCTCAGGAGAAGTAGCAGGCTTTTGGGCCTGCATATTCCCCCTGCATAGTACCTTCCAATTTTCTCCATGAGGTTAATCAAAATAAATCAACTGTAAGCAAACCGCTGCGGTTTTAAATGCATGTAGGATTCTGTTTATCTTTTCTTTTTGGAACGTACCCTCTTGCATAAATGGATTTTATTGAAAACAAATAAGAGAAGGAAATCAAACACCACTTTGTAGACTCACAACATGTATTTTGAACATGGATTTCACTGTACCTAGATATAATGTGTAAGTCCAAGTATCTTTGACCCGCCTAATTTTTTCCCAAATATGTAATTATAAATATTCGATTTCTTTGAGTAAAAGTAATAACAGAGGTCAACTTGTTCAGTATTGATGCATCACAGTTGTTTCCAATAACAATTCAAATATTTTTCTGCTAAAGGCAGTATTACAAAAAAATTGATGGAGAATTACCCTCCCAATAAACTTTTCCCTGTATACAAATACAAAGCTGTGGTAATGTATAAAAGCAGTCCAATCAGTCAATGTGGGAAGAACGCAGAAGGTTCCCTTGGTTATTGTGCAGACATGAGAGGCATAAGGGCTTCTTCCATCAGGTATGAATCCTGGACAAATTAAAGTGTTACCAGGGTGTCAGCTGTGCTCTGGTGAAGGACAGTCTGAGAATATCATCCCAGTCTTGGAAAGTCTGGTCTTTGGTCTGACCCCGGGGGAAGTATTTGGGCCTGCAGGGAACCATTCCCGTGAGAAAAGCCAGATGTGTAGACTTAAGATGTAAATTGATTCCCATATTGTCCTAAAGGCCTAGCCAAAACCTCTTAAGTTTTGTACACATGGGAAGAAACTTGGAGTCAATCACTTCTGTTATGTTTGTTAATGAATGAGAACATAGGCTGTTAAGCATACTCGAAGGACGAAACCATTTCTAGAGTGCTTTCCTCTGTGTAGCTTAGGTCTCCGTACTTCACAAATACTCTCTATGCCATTCCTTACATTATGTTTTCTTGTAGGAAACATTAAGAAGTGAGGATTATTAATTTTCTTTAGATAGTGCCCCAGCTCTCCTGGTATCATATTTATATTGGATCTTCATTTGTGCCTGCGTACTACTGTGTTTATTCAGCTGTCCTAGAGCTTCTTTCGGAGGCTACTTCAGGGCTGATTTTAAACCTGCTTCTCTGTCTATGCTCCCTTTTGTAGAAGCTTGTATGTTCCCATTGTTCACAAGTACTTCCTGCCGGATTGTCCTACAATTTAATGCATTCCCAAATCTTGTGAAACAGAGGAGGCGCAACACAGTTTCTCAAACGAGGAACCTTAGGAATTTTTGTAAAAGTTAAAGGATTTTTTTACAATAGCAGTTTGCACCTTTCTAAACCCAAGTTGTGAGGTCATTTCTTAATTATTTTTTTAAAAACTTACATTATTTTGATTTAAAGATAAAATACATGCAAAAATGGATTTTTATTTTAAAACATCTTAATTGCAAGCTTAATTAAACTTATACTGGCTTATTAAAAGTAATTCCTTTACAAACATGTTTAAATTTCATCAGGCATTGGCAGGGCACATAAGCCAGTTAACTTTTCCTTTGATTTACACTCTACATATTGCAGGTGACAAGAAAACGGTTTAATATATAGGCTGGAAATATAAGAATCTTAATAATATGATTTTCACTGTGCTGCTTTTCAATATCCTGGTTACAGGCCTACTCTTATTTTGGTTTATAGAATAAAAATGTTCTAGTAAGGGAAAGAAAGAAATGTGTTTAGAACAGGATGCCATCGACAGGTAATCTCCTTAGCGTGACTGGAATTTGTTTACAATGCCACTGCCACCCATGGATCTCCCTTGAGATATCTGTGACATTGCTGATGAATATGTGGGTTTATATCAGGAAACCATTTCCTGGGTTTATGTTCACATCCTGTTGCTTTAGAAAATTTGCTTAAAGAGAAGCAAAGCATGCAGGCAGGTGAATTGCCTTGTAATTGTATGATATCTTGGATATTTGCTATTTGTTTTTATCTCTGCAGACAAGGAATACATAAAACCAACTTCCAGTAAAACAGTAAAACCAGTAAAAACAAATGTTTGTGCTGCCAGAAAAAAGTTTAGAAATGTAAACTTGAGTGACTCAGTGGAAAACAAATGAAAAGTCAACATTTTTTTGTTGTCTTTTGGAAAAAATTGAGCATTGGCTCTGCAATATTAGAATTCTAGCCAAACTGATTTGATTTGAAAGAATTCACAGGGTATGTGCATCCAATTAGAATGTCACTCCAATGAAAGAAGGAGGTGACTGCTCCTCAGCTTTATAGGTAATGCTGCTAGTAACCCTGAATGTGGGGGTAAAAAAAACCCCAAACTTTTCCCTGCAAAGGTATTTTCACTTCCTAGCAGATCTTATATTTACTTTACATAGAACAGAAGGTATTTCTAATCTGTTTGTAAAAATGCTTTTTGACGGACACCTGAAAGGCTGTTGCCCAAGTGTTTTGAGTACTATCTTTTTAAAAAGAGCAAGGGGTGCTTGGATTACTCTTGAAGTTGTTGCCATACCCATTTCCTCATGGAAATAAAGTGACCCTTTCAAGTTTGGTACATATTATCCTTGCTAAGGTATGGAAAAGTGTTAGATTTCAGTAGCTTTCCTCTGAAAATCCTCTGACATGTTGTGTGCTTTAACAATACAATTTGCTCAGAAGCAGCTCGTTTCTCAAATTTCCCCAAAACAGTTTCACTGTTCATTTCAGTGTGAGGTTTCCCAGACAGTGAGAACAAACCATGAGAAAACTACCTTGTTACACTGTTTTGGGAGCTGCTTTTTGGGAGGTGTGATTCAGGGTCCATCAGGCTCACCCTGCCAGCTCTGAGGAGTTGATTCCCTTCAGCAGTCAGCTGGTGGCAGCAGCAGAGTTTAAGGAGTGGTTATATGTGCAAAAATACAATAGCCAAAGACCTTAAAATCTTTGGGAGAAGGTAGCTGGTTTAGTTTCCACTGCTACCTTCCCTTCTATTTAATATTCTCTTTCTTTCTTTCTTTCCTCCTGCAGAATTCACCCCAGCCTCACCAGAAGTAGAGGCATTTCAGCTCTGCCTATACTATTAAGACTACAATCTCCACAGAAAGGAAGTTTTGCTGTTCCATTGTCATCAGTGAATAATTGTGGTATCTCTTTGCTCTGAAAAACTGGAAAATAGAAATGAAGATAAATACAATGAAGTTGTTGATGTGGCTGTTGATGTTCTTTTCTGGTACTGTGCCATTCAGCTATGAGAAATCAATGAGAGACCGAGCTATCAAACTGATGCAAGATGCACGTTTAATCGATGGGTATATAAAATACGTTCAATTAAGTCCTCTTTGTGAATCTTGACAAGTGAGGAGGAAATGCTAAAAGTGTGTTTGGATCAGTAGAGATATAGGCTGTTAGTAGCACATAGCAGCTAGTTACTGTTGCAGTGATTTATTGGGAAGGAATTTTGGTTCAGAGGGTACTTACTATAGGATCAGGTTATTCTAAATACATTTGTGATTTTCTGGTCAGGTTTTGCCACTTAATTATTGTTTCCCTTTACATAAAATTTTTGTCTCCTTCCCGTAATTTAATGGCATCTTTCATTAGCAATGAATTCTGTGCATAGCTAGAAAGCAGGCTTCACACCGTGAAAGGGTACCCTTACAACTTGAAGGAATGATGTCTGTGGTGAGTGTATTTTGACCTGGGAACACAAACACTGATTGTTCTAGCACAGGCAGCACTGGTTATTCTACCACAAGTACTTGTTTCTAAGGAGAAAAATAGATACAGAAACACAATAGCTGTAAAAACGGGAGAAGCAAAAAAAGTTTCTTGCTGTCCTAATTAAAAAAATAAAGTTTGTTTGCGAAAGAAGGGAGACTTTTAAGTGTATGTTACTGCAAAGATTATTGCAATTAATGGTCTAAGGGACTACGAACAGTGGAAGAAACTACGTTTGGGTTAGAAGGGGAAAAATTTATTTCTATTACAAGCCCTATTTGTTTTCAATTCTAGCCACAATGACTTTGTACTGCGGCTAAGAATATTTTACAAAAATAGACTCAGTGGAGTCAACTTAAGAGAACTCAACAACACCCACACAAACCTTGCAAAACTTCAGGCTGGTTATGTGGGAGCTCAGGTATGTACTGCCATGGTTGTGAGTCTGAGAATATATTTTTGCATTTGCCTCCCTCCCAATCACAAAAGTACTCCTGGCCTTGGTTTTGGCTCTTCCTGTTGAAAAAGAAAAAAACAATGAAACTGAAAAGTCTCAGATGCTTTTCCATAGCATTTGTGTTTCAAAAGTTTGTATTTTATAATCCAGGTATCCTTAACCAAAACAGTAGCATTTGTTTTATGATAAATAAATCAAAATGAACTTACATCCACTTTCCTGCGTGTACTGTGGAGTAGCTGAGTGTGTCAGGAGGCTTTAATCATGTCTGGAGCAGATGCTCTTGCCTTGCATCATAACTCTTCCTTTGGGGGGAAAAACTACAGTTGCAACTCCCTTGTAAACCGTAGGAAATTATCTTGATCTGTGCTCATGAACTTCACTATTAGCAAATTAAAGTTTCCAAGCTGAAACAGAAGTTACCTAGTTTACTTGTCAATGTCTCTTTCAGTTTTGGTCAGTGTATGTTCTTTGCAGCGCTCAGAACAAGGATGCTGTGCGTCTGACCTTAGAGCAAATTGATGTTGTCAAGAGGATGTGTAGCAGCTATGAAGAGCTTGAACTTGTGACAACTTCCCAAGGTTATGCTCTTTCTTGTAACAATTTTTTCAAATGGGATTGCAGGAGGTATGTGCAAAAGAGAGAGAGCTGCAAGCAAGCAAGTTATCCTGGTTTAAAGAGTAATTTTAACTTCAGTTTTTCCATTGAACCACAATAACTGACTCTATGCACAGTTGTGGCCCACTGAAGTCATGAGAAAATTTGCCATATAAACATGCACTAGTATAAGCTCCTGTTCTAGGAAAATGTCAGTATTATTGCTTGCAATTTACAGCAACAATTGTTGCTCAGTAGAGCTGGTTTCTTATCTGTCACGAAACTACTTTGAAATTGGCTTCCTTTGTTGTTCCAGGCATCTCTGACAGTAGAAGGATCGCGTGTTTGATTGGAATAGAAGGTGGTCACTCCATTGATGCTAGTTTGGCAACACTGAGGATGTATTATGACCTGGGTGTTCGTTACATGACTTTAACACATTCCTGCAATACACCTTGGTAACTAATGTGCATGTTCTTGTGTGACTGTCTAATGCAAAGAGGTGGCATCTCCAAGATGGGGAAAATACAGATTCAAACACAGAGTTCACCTGTGAAAGACTCTGAACCAAGTCAAGGATGATAGGTTTTTGGTGTAAATCACTTGCCATGTATCAGTCGGGAGACCGAAGGATCTGTTATGTAGTGCTTGTTATGCTGACAGTTTGGGAACTTTTAAACTTTGTTAACAACACAAAGATGGTAAAACTGTTATCCCTTTGCTTTATTAGGAAAGTTACATGGGGCGAAACAGGCCAAAAAAAAAAGTTCTAAAAATGCAGATGATGTAGATAAAAGAGGGTAAATGCTATGTAAGAACTCAGTAGTCAGCAGGTTTCAACGTTGTCCTCTCTGCCTAGCTCAAAAGTGCAGGTCCTATATGCAGTTACGGAGATCAGTACTTAGTTCCTGTATCACAATATTAGCACCTATTCCTTGCTGGATTGACAAAATTCCTTCTTGTACTAACTTGGAAAGGGGAATTGTGTGCAGAGTGGGCTGAAAAGCAGGCTTTCTGGCTAGCAGGTACACTGATGTTTCAGTGTATCTTTGTTTTCTGATGAAGGTTTATCTAAACAGAAAATTTCTGACAAGCATCTCTTTGCTTGTCTTGCATTGCTTCACAAACATACAACAGTCCTGAACCTGAAGGCATAATGTCCAGAAAACAGTTATGAACATGAAAAACACTGTGTGAACAAGATAGGTGTTACGTAGCTCATTATCCCTACATTTGGCTATGTGACATGGTCATGGTTTTTATTGTGTGTAGCATAAGAAGTTCCAGCTGCTGATACTGTTGTCTTCAGAATAATAAATGTTTCTCCTCCCTCACTCACCTTTTTAAGGTCTGAATCATCTTCCAAAGGAATACACAACTTTTATCCTACTGTTACTGGTCTGACTGCATTTGGCCAAGTAAGGATCTCTTTCAAATGCTAATCTAAGCAATCTCTCATGCAACTAACAACTCCTGGCCTTATCTTTTCAAAAGAAACTTGTCATTAAAAATTAATTACTGGAAGTTCTTGATAGGAGGTGATCAGGGTTTAGTCAAACCAAATTCCCTGTAATATTCCTTAGGGTAAAAGAAGCATTAGATTTATTTATAACAATTGCTTTAATACAGTTCAGATGTATGAATCAATATGTGGAAGTAGTGGGATGTGAATAACAGTTCAAATGGCTTATTTTAGATTGACTAAGTTTTGAGCCTGTGGTGGTATGCTAGTTAATTGTGAGTGAATAATTTACTATTAAATTAATAGGTAAATAGAAACCCATACAGGCACACCATGTTTATGACTAGCTGACAGTTGCAGAATTTATTTATCTGTTTACATATATCAGCTAAATGGTTTCCTTTAAGGAAACTTAACACTGACATTGTTGTCTGTACATCTGTTTTAGGAAGTGGTAAAGGAGATGAATCGCCTGGGTATGCTGATAGATTTATCTCATACTTCACATTCCACAGCAAAAGCTGCACTGAATATCTCAAAAGCACCAGTAATTTTCAGCCATTCCTCAGCATTTTCTATTTGTAATCACTCAAGAAATGTTCCTGATGATATCCTCCAGCAACTGGTGAGCAATATGGTTTTAGTTTTGGTTTTTTGGGGGGGTGATTGGGGGTTTTGTTTTGTTGGGTTTGGTTTGTGTGTGTGTGTGTTTTTTACTTTAATGGCAATGTTTGGCTACCCCGAGGCAAACCTGGGCATTCAAGTAACAGTGTTTACTTTTCACTTTCTCATCTCTGAATTGGGTTTATAAGCAGACCCCTGAGCAGCAAGTTACACAGTCACTTCTGAGACATTTTCTTTGAGTTGTGTTTTGTCTTCAGCTACAAAAATGAAGTGCAAATTCTTTGAAATTCTGCTTGAGTTTGTTTGACATACATAGTCACTGGACTTTTGCTGATTCAAACTATAGGAGAATATAATGAATCCAGGGTAAAGGACAGAGAAGCAAAGCCTTGTGTTGCCATCTGAGCTTTACAGAGTGTTGCTAGGCTCGCTGATGGATGAGGAAGGATCTGTATGAGATGCCGAGGAGGTTTGCCGGACATGCGAGTGTCCACTCATTGCCTGTCTCTTCATATCTTTCAGAAAAAGAACAAGGGAATTATCATGGTGACCTTCAATGCAGATGTACTGGCCTGTGGCAGAAAAGTTGTTAATATTTCTACCCTTGCAGGTTTGAAGTTAATATACTGTAGTTTTTGTGGGTGGCTTCTATGAATTTCCAGGTGTCTGCATCATTTTTGAGATTGTATAAATTATACTTTATTCCCTTCCACACCTTACCCCAGCTCTAGGTATTTTTGGAGCTGATATTCATTAAATAATAACAAGAGGCACAAGGTGTGTAGCTGGAGGATGTGATGCCCCTAAATGGAGCCAATAACCATTAGTCCAAAAGTAGTTGCTACTCTCTGGAAAACATCTTAAACCTTTGTAATTAAGAGTGCAAAACATACATATGTAATGGGTAATGAAAAATCTGTTGTTATATGTGGGCTACTTGTTGGGAATTAAAGTGCTGTGATGATCATGTCTTTTTCCTCATTTGCAGTGTAGCTGTTATTTTGAAGACTGCTGCCTAATGTGCTTAATAACAGACAACCTCTAGTTAAGCATCAGTAAATATCCAGAGTACGGTCAACTTTCTTTGATATTTTCTTTCAGATCATTTTGACCACATAAAGAAAATTGCAGGTTCAGAATCGATAGGAATTGGTGGTGACTATGATGGAGTGGAACGGTCAGTAAAATTGTACATATGTTGACATCTGCTCCTTAAATTATGAAGCTTTTGATTCCTTTTGGGGAAAGAAGGCAGACTAAAAGATCTGTAGCAAGTTGTCTTGTGATAAGTACTAAAACAAGTTTCATGAAAGAGAGGCACACTATTACTTTCTAGTGGGGAAAGACCAAAGTGTTTTGGGGCTGTGAAACCACTCCTGCTTTTAGGGCTTGGGAAGTGTTTGAGGCAAGCAGAGCATGGTGAACAGCCTACAACACAACCTTTCCCGCTCATTCCTGGGCTAGTGTTGTTACAGCACAGGAAATAAATGCAGATTGGGTAGCATTTGCTGGCATAACCCTAAACCTTTTTTTGCTTTTTAGCTTTCTGTTGAATCTTCATCTCCTTTTTTTGGTTTTTTTTTTGGTTTTGTTTTTGTTTTTTTTCCTGGGGTCAGACACACTTGGCTATGAAAGTCACAGTCAGACACACATCTGTAAAGCAGGACCACAAAAACAGTGTGTCAGTTCCCATGAGAGTTAGCTAATCATAGCTCTGAAACTATAATTTCCAAAATAAAAACACGGTTTGCAACAAAAGGACACATTTTAGTGCATGCATTTTCGCAAAGACCGTCAGTTCAATGGGCTGTGGCGTTGTTAAGGTCCTAAGTCCTGGCAGAAAGTAGTGGTGCAGAGTTCTTGAGATATGCTTGTCACCACACCTCCACAGAAAAGAAAAATAACAGAAAATATTAGTTATCTCAAAACAAAGTCAAAGACTCATGGGAATACAATTTAAACCAGCTGTTTAATGCAGAGTTTGCAGCAGCTTACTTCTAATTCCTTTTTATTTGACATAGGTCATATTAGACAGTCTTTTTATCAGACATGGGTCAGCTTTGCTTATTGTAATTTCTTCAGCAGAGGGTTCTGAATAGCTTTCTTTTCACTACCTAAGCTGCTGAACTCAAAGTAATATTATTATTCTATTTGTATTTTCTTTGGAAAAATGACTTTGTAAGAAACAGAGTACACAAAATTGCCTGCAACTCCATAGTCATCATGTGTTTTCAGGTTCCCTTTTGTTCTGTTACACAAGTGGATTGCACCAACTCTTGTCTGTGATGCAGCTGTTTCCTGTTACTCTAAAAAACAGATATAAAGAGTGGATTAATGCATACATTAATTTGCTTTTTTTTCCTTTTGTCTTATTCTAATATCCTCCATGCTGTCATTCTGCCTATCCACAAGTGCATCTTTGTTCCAGAATACACAGTTTTGTTCTGCTAACGGGATCCTCTGTGCAGAAAAAGACTTTCATTGTGTCCCAGTCCTGCTTCTGTTTGTCACTTGAATTCTTAATTATTTTTTCTAACTTCTCAGAGGAAGAACTGGGTCCAAAGTGAGCTTACTCCAAAAGTGAATATGTGCAAAAGACTAATTAAAAATATTTTTCAATGTTGTTTCAGCGATGTGTGTTCAATGTTCTTGTATCACTCTTGCCAACAGTTTCCCTGAGGGATTGGAAGATGTTTCTAAATACCCTTCTCTGATTGAGGAACTTCTTAGCAGAGGATGGAATGAAACTGAACTGAAAGGGGTCTTAAGGGAGAACTTTCTCCGTGTCTTCAGAGAAGTGGAAAATGTAAGATTAAAAACTTGTGCCTTGCTGCTTCTCCCTCACAATGCGAGAGCTATGAGGGGATGTAAGCACTTAATGCAGTAATTCCAAATGCTGGGAAAGAAACCAAGATGGCAAGAGAGTGTTAGCAGAATAAAGGAAAGTGAGAGAGAGTGGACAGAGCTCTTTGGAACTTTTCCTTTCTGTGGTAATGTGATAAGTACACATCACTGGCTTCTAAATAGAATTACTTCATTGTTTGGAGAAACTGCGGATGTACCAGCGTCACAGTCTGGCTGTGTTCAATGGTGCAGTAAGGAATGCTAACTCTTGCAAATAAATTTAATTCTTGTCATGGGATTGGGCTGCTATCCAAAAGGTTCCTACCATGACCAGATCGAAAACAACCCATAAACGTAACAACTAGATCACAATGAGCTTCAAGCATAAATGGTAGAAGCTAACCCAGAAGGATGAGGGAGGAGAAAAGGAGAGAGATTTGTATGAGAGTAAGGACCCCCTAAATGGTAACTTTTTGAGAAGTCTCTCTTGAAACTTGCAAACTGCTTGCCTCCTATTGTTTTTTATTTACCTGGATAAGTAAGTAGCTATTATACACAAAGCCTTATAGACAACATATATTTCACAGGGATCTTTTTTCCAGTGGCCTTTTTGGGGTATGTTAGATGAACAGAAATCAGGGAATTTTGTACTGTTCCAGTTAATCTTCCAAAATATCTACCTAATGCAGAGTTGCACGTCTGGCAGACTGACATTATGAAGAGGTTGAAATTCATCACACCTAACTGGTCTGTGAGATTTAGTAATTTTTTTCTTTCTAAATTAGAGATGTTTGAAACTCTGTCTTGAGACTGTGAGCTGACTTAGGGAAGAAAGCTCATGAGTTTGTTAAAGGTTTTCCAGCATCCACATGTGGAGGGAGCCAAGACAAAGAACAGCCAGATCTGTGACTCTTGCCTGTAATGTATCTGTACTGAATTCTGGGAAGTGTTTCATAGGAATGCAAACATTGGGATAATGTTGTTTATTTCCTCACATTCAGATGTGATTTTGCAGCACAGTTTGAGTTGGTTCACTTCAAATAGCATTGATTTTGCTAGCTGCATAAAGTTATTTGCTGTTGTGCCAGTCTGGCTTTCAGGGACAACCTTTTGAATTTTTCTAGGTGCGGAACCTTAACAGGCTGATGGACGCAGGTGAAAATGAACTTCCACAAGAAGTAGTACAAAATTCCTGTCGCCTAGACCTGCGTAATCATCAGCTTCAGACAGCCAGGTCCTTTGGATTTCCTTCTGTGGCACAACCTTTTAGTCTGACACTTGTAATTGTATCATATTTAATACTGTATTATGAATCATAAGACCTTTGGAGTCTAGAGAGAGAGAGAGAGATGGAGTAATCTGTAATGCAACTACTTATCTTTTTTGGATTTTGTTAATGTAAAGCTATGCTAAATTTTTTTATATAACTTCTGCAAGTTCACCTGCATACTTGGGAGTTAACATAGATTTTAAATGTTGTAGCAAAAGCATTTAGAATTTGAAGTGATAAATTCCGTGTCATCTTGGCTAAACCAGGACAAACATTGTTAATGCAAAGTATTCACATCTCATGAACAAATTCTCTAATACATGACACATGGTTTTGGTACCCATATTGTGGCACTTGGTATAAATACTGGAGTCCAGAACCAGCAGTTCCACTAAGGAACTAGAGAATATGATTAAGACAGCTGTGCTGAGATGTTTTCAGCTATTACTTCTTGTTAAATCATACAACTTTCACCATCAGTTGATCGCTTAGTTAGATAGTCAGAGAAGACCACCACCCTGGTATATGTAGAAGAGTGCTGTGGTTTTTGCTTGGTTTTTGTTTTGGTTTGTTTTTTTTAAGAAAAGATGGATGACCTGCCTATTTCAATTCTGATTTCATGCCTACTGCTAGCTTTAGGGATCCATCCTGCAGTACAAAACTCTTATTTTTGAACCCTGACCAGGACAGTGGGAAACTGGAGAGTTACTGAAGGGTGGGGGTAGGTGTCTTGCATTCAGGTACAGGTGACCAGGCAATGTTGTAGATATTTTTCTATAATTTGGGGACTGCTGTTTGCTGCATGCTCATGAAGCTCGGTGCAAGAATAAGCAGGAATTCTGCCTACTGAGAGGGTGAGATCTTGTCCTGGTATTTTTATTGTAGTCTGAACAGTAGAAAATGAGTGTTTAAATGAAAATGTTGTAAGAATGCTCTACAGCTTTGTGGAAATCTTTTTCACATTTAAACAATGATCCTTATCAATAATGAGTTTTGTTATTTTTATTCTAGCTGGCTAAAATCAGACCATTGTCAAAGGATGCATAGGCATGAGATTAGAAAGAAATCTTTTTATTATAAATCTTCTGCTGTTTCAGCCTTTGGCAAACATACAAGAACACACAAGGTATATGAGGTTAGAAGCTACTGTTACACAGAAGAGCACATATTGCGAGAGGCCTGTTCTTGGTAGGCTAATATGGCTCAAACCTGGAATTTTAATCAAATATCCTGAGATTCATGACGAAATTTTAAGACGGCAGCGCTACATCTTTGTAGGGTCATTTCCCAGTGCTTGCTGGTAAATGCCTTCTCATGATACTTGCTGTTAATTGTGATTTTTAACTCATTGTATGTGCTTTTATTTACTGATATGAAATGTACAGATTTAGCCTTGGTATAGAATAAAAGAGAAGTCTTGTAATTGATCTAAGGACAGCATCTGTAAACACACAAAGTATTTAACAACTGAAAGACAAGGCTAAGCATGAACAGAACGGAAAGAGCAAGACAGTTGTTTTCTAGACTTACTTGAGATTGTTCCTACTATCCATTTCTGCATTCCATGTCCAAGTAGGGTTTATGGAGGAAGACTGTTCTTTTATTGCTTCAAAATGAAGCTTCTTTCATTCTCCTGATAAGGTGGTCTCCTTGAGAAGTATGTTCTGAATATACTACGGTCACTTACTGAATTCTTTAGAAATCATGTTGAATAATCAAGTTGCATACAAGTCAAGTTTTTAAGAACAGTTTCTCAATAAATGCTGATCCTGGTTATACATCTAAAATGGGGGAATTACTGCACTGACTCAGAAGTCTTGCCTTCCCGATACTGCTTGACTGGCATCAGAACTTGTTTTACTGGTAAAATGATTCATTCAATAGGGAAAATATTTACTTTCCATCAGTACTTCTGCTAATAAGCCGTTGGAAAATTGCCGTCCATGGTCTCTTTTCACAGAATTAGTGCTGTGATAGTAACTTCATTACATATTTGAAATGCAAGATTCTTCCTTATTCCTTCCAGACTTTTTCTTTCCACTGTGTCATCCATTTCCTGTCTGCTGATTTCAACTTTTTTGCCCATACTACAGCATGGATTAAAAATATATTCCTTTTCTTAAAGATATGGATAATAGTTTTATATGGCTGATTCCACCGTACTATAGACATTTGTAGTTTATTTTGCTCTTTTATCTATAGTGTATCGCACTTGTTTGACTACTTTGTGCAACGAGTAATTTGTAACCTTGTGGCAAAACATATACATGAAATTTAAATAAAATGTTGTTTGAAATTGTGTATAGATACTGGTGTAATCTCACAAAACAATGTAAATGTTCAGAATTCCGGGAAACCCTGAAAGAACCATGCAATTCTGCTGCAGAAGGCAGGCTAGGGTATCCCAAGGGATCTGCGTCCTCTCTTCACAGGGAAGGTAGCCTCCCCCATAGCAGGCAGGAGAAAGTCAGGCAGGTTTAACCCTAGAGCATCCTGGATGCAGGCAGTCAGCCTCATCGTCAATCAGAATCCACCTAACCTGTAGAGAAGTCTGAGCAAGAATGCCATTCCCTATGAAAAGGGAGTGTGGATGACTCGGTCATTGCAGTGAGTCCATGATGACAGTGTTACCTGCAGCAAATCACTTGGTCAAGCAAGTCAAGCCATAGAGAACAAGGCTTTTGGGGAACTAGACAGGTTGCCTGCACCAAGGTTAGGAAAACATCTACTTCACAGCATTTCTCACACATGTATGATGATCTAGCAGTTCCTTTTTCCATTACTAGTTACAGTGTTAATTCAGAACGCTTCAAATAAACTGCTTCTGTGAAACCAACATCAGAGTGCAAAATCATGAAGCCAGAAATGGAATCTTGTGCATTGTGCAATGATTATGTACATAGTATCTAGCTTATCTAACAGAGGCAGTTAGTTTATTTTTCTTAAACGATCAATATCACACAGCTTGAAACATGGTAGAAAGGCATCTCATTAGAATTCCATTTCAAAAGTAAAATCATGTAAGATATGGCTGTGGCTGCTGTCAGAAAAACTATAGTGACCCTTCAGTCTGAGTGCTAGTATCTCCAGTCGTACTGACAGCAGCTTGTAGTAGTAGTCACAACACTGCATTTCCAACAGCTCAAGCATAAAATGATTACACTCTGATTTCTGCCTCCCAATGGAGAGGATTATTCATCCTGAAATTGAATGCCTTTGCACTGCACCAATTAATAAGAGTAATTTGCATTGGTAATTTGAAATGCATGCTAGCTCAACTGACAGATTCTATTATGGCTAGTGGTATCAGTGAAGTATCAGATATAACTGAGATACCAACTTTGTAATAAGCTTTGTTGGCTGCCAGATGGAAGAATGCAAGTCATTGTTTACTTCTAAATAATGAGTAGTGCTAACATGAATTCTGAAATTAGTTACTACTATTTCTGTAAATCTCAGAATCGATGTACTATGTAGTACTATGTACTACTTCAGTACTTTAGGTTGCTTGTCTAAATAAGACCCAATCTTCAAGGTACCTTTAACAATCCAAGGCTCATGCTTTCACATGCGTTCTATGAACAGCCAAAAACTATAGACATACTGATGCAGACTAGTGATTTGATTCTAAAACGTTGATGACAACACCCTTCCTCCAGTACTGTCCTCTTCCAGACTAATGGGCTGTGGCATCCACAAAAAGAAACAACTTCAGTTCTCACTTGTCTCATCTGGGTAAGGGGTGGTGCTAGAAACCAAGCCTAAAAAGTCTATTGCTGGTCTAACTTATACAGCTGATCTATTATGTCACATCTGAGTAGTTCAGCTCATGTATCTAACTTCTACTCAGTAGGTGACTTGTTTGGGCCATGGAAGGACTTTTGCATGTTTTACATTGGCTATGGACTACTGAACTGTGACGATGCTTAACATCTGCATCCTTTCTTGCATGTCATTGAGCTGCTCAAGTAATATGCCAGCATATTTCTACGTTTCAAGATCAGTAAATGTCATGCATTAAATCTAACCACCTATATAGATATAAGTTTATTAACTTCTGTTTGATCTTAAACAAAAGGTTCAGTGGGCATCTGCACCACAGAATCAACTTTGATAAGCCAGGTATCGTTGCATCTCCATTGCCTTCTGGAGGGACATGCAGTGCCATAGCAGTTTATGCCAGCGTCAACTCTGGCTGCTGCAGTCTTACCCTGTTTCTTGGCTGCATGCTATCTCCCCTGTCCCTTGTGAAAGCACTGGTGTTTGTGTAACTATATAGCTCAGGGAGCTG
>NW_009259531.1:3935947-3938153 GCF_000687185.1 Egretta garzetta | reverse complement strand
TGTATTAACCATGTTCAGTGTTAGTGGAGGGAAGGAGCAGAAAAGCAGAGTAAGACTTCAGCAACTTTGATTTCTTCCATTTGCTATTGAAAGCAGCAGCTCCTCTGTTCACTCTTCTCTGGATTTATACATATAGAAATGATCAAATTGCTTCAAATTCTGGAAATGTAACATGTCTAAACTACAAAAAATTAAATAACTAGAAGATTCTTCCCACTAACAGTGGCTTTCATTTGCTCTTAGGATTTGTTGGATTTAACTTGCAGACCTAGAGCAGTACATTAGTGGATCTGCTGAACTGTTTTCAGGACAGACTGTGATGCTGGATAACCCTTCTCAGCGTGTTTTGGAAACCTCGAGTCAGTGTTTCAAGAACAATTTTTTTTTTAATCTGGTCTTGATTTTTGTCTTGATCTCTTACCTACAAACCTTACATCTATGTAGAACAACTTGAGATGGTGGTGGGTATTTGGTCCTCCTGTAATTTTCTTTTTTTTATCTTTTGAGACCAGAGAAATAGAAGGGCTTTTACTAACCTTCATATTTAATTATAAGTTCATTATGTAATTTCTGTTAGAGGAAGAAAAAAATTGTGGAAACGGGAAGCATTTTTGTCCCATTTCTGTATTTCACAGATGTCCAGGTTCTTCCGTGATTGAGCCTGTCAGTCATTTCATCCAGTATTACCAGATGAGCAGTTCATAGCCTGTTTCATATCCTGGCATTCAAATTGCAAAGGTGGCAATTCTTTCCCCAATGTCTATACTGTTCAAGAAATTATTACAACCTGTGAAGTTTTTTTTTCTTGCAAAGCAAATGCAACAACCCATCTCTCTTCCCTAAAGCTGTGACCTCAGAGAGATACTAGACCTGGTTCAGCTGCTTCTGTCATCAGTCAACAAATCATAAAAAAGAAAAAAAGCTAAGTAAGCAAAGTTCAGCGTTTAGCTTACATCACAGAAATGCTGCTGCTTCTAATCAAGGCTCGACCCTTAATGATAATAATAATAGCTAGTACTATTTTACTTTCTTTTATTTCAGTTATTAAACTGTTCTTATGTCAACCCATGAGTTTTCTCACTTTTACCCTTCCGATTCTCTCCACCATCCCACGGAGCGGGGAGTGAGCAAACGGCCATGTGGGGCTTAGTTGCCAGCTGGCGTTAAACCATGACACCAGGAAGCAAGAATTTGAGTTCCCATATGGGTTGTTGCTGAGAAACAAATAAAGATTAAAATAGCTAAGATTAAAACTGTAGCTAATACAGGTTTTGTCAGACAAACCTAAAGAAGGTCCCTTCAGTCTGGAATACAAACATTTGAAAAAAAGTTTAATACAGCTTTGAAAAGTCTGTTTGGATTAACTTTTCTGAGTATCCTCCTGTAGTTAAACTCAACAGCTAAAGAATCTTGTTTAGGCCTCTGCTCAGTTTCTTCTCTGAGCCCTTTATTAAAAATTAAACAGACCATACGAATTTATCCACGCTAAAAATGTAACTGAGCTGCAAATTGATCCCTTAAAAAAAGGAAAAAAGAAACACACAACAAACCATTGAGTAGTATTTTCCCAGCATCTTAGTGCTTCGATGAAAATTACTGTGATGTTTAACAGGCTTAGTGGAGAAACATTTGATCGAGTTTGATCTTAGTTGAATTTACAGCATCTGACTGAGGGGGAAGAAAACAATCTTGAAGACGTAGTAACTTTTCAATCTCTGAAGATGAGATTAAGGTATCTTTGTAGAAATGGCTATTCCACATATCAAATACAGTTATGAGTAATTATACAAGCCAGGGAGAACTTCCTTGAAGTAAATAAATTTTGACGATAAGTGGCACTATACTGTCCTCTTGTGGTCTTTTAATGTCTAAGCTGTGATCTGTTTTCTAGGAGAACAGCAGCAAAATTTTCAGTTGCAGTTAGCATACAAGCTCCTGTGTAAGTATGATGTGATCCTTCCTTGCCTTTTCTCCTGGAAATGGCAGGTGGCAGACTGCACATTGCATCTCCCATATAAGCACTTACTAGTCTGTCCCCAGTTCTTTACATGTGGATGTACATATTGTGGTCCTCTCCAAAGGACCTCTTTCAGCAACTGCTTATCATTGTCACAGATGAAATAGATCCTGATCTTTGTTAGTGAGAAACCTTTGCAGCCAGGTTGCCAATTTCTGGCCTGCTTTGTCCTTGGATGTGGAGAAGCAG
>NW_009259531.1:3930436-3935438 GCF_000687185.1 Egretta garzetta | reverse complement strand
TGAAAATAGAATTTTACTGTGGTGAAATGCTGGCCATGAACTTGCAGAATTTCCGCCAAGCCTCATGTCCAGGGAAGCTGTACCTTGGCAGAGGCAATTTTTGTTTTGTTATTTTTTCTGATGGCCAGCTCTGGGCTATTTGTCACCCAGGTTCCACTCTAGTGGAAAAAAATCTTTCAAAACAATAAATAATAGTTATGGATCCACTGCTGTGCATATCCCAGCCTTTCTCTTTAAACAGTTTTAAATATCTGTATTTGTGCTTTTTAAAAACATGTTTGCTTTAAAAACCGCAAGTATTTAATTCTTCCAGGAATCAGGGCTTTGTGCCTAACTGTATGGGAGATAACTGAGCAAGGTTCCAGTTTCCCAGAGATTTTTTACTATGTTAGATCTACGCTGTCTATAAATCTGCAAACTTTTCTTCTACCCAAACAGCCCTATTTCTATTCTAAGTGGAATATATTTTTTTCTGGGCCACTACCCTACTACTAAATCGATGGTCCAGGATATCTCAGAAATATTTTTGATGTCATACGGTTTAGAAATTTCCCATGGTTTCAAAGCATAAGTTCATGGATTTTCCTATTGACAAAGAGGAAAGAAGCACTACACTGGTCTGTATTAACAGAGATGCAATATGATTATTACCTAAAACATCAGAATGGAGGTATTCCACTCAAGAAGTTTTATGTATTTTGGATGAACAGTTATGGATGCTATCTCTCAGGCTTCTAGGGCAGTGCATCCTGTGCATATACCTCTAAGCAGGCCACATAGTCTGCCTGGGGACATAAGCATTACAGTCAGCAATAACAGCAATAACTGGGCAAGTTACCCTACCAATGAGGCATTTCAAAGCTTCATTTACAGAAAATTAATTTAAACTTTCTACAAAGCTTTTTGAGGTATCATGTTATTATAAAGCACTCCAAATAATGTTAGGGGCAACACGGTTTTACAGACAAATTTAAAAAATAATAATTTGAATTGTTAATTTTATGACATACTTATTTCAAAGGATGATACTTTGTGCTTGTCCTTGATTTTCCTAGCCAGAAAAAATAAACTAGTTTGTTTAAATTTAGACATCTCCCCATGAAATTCAGGAAGAAGGGAAGGTAAGAAAAGCTGTCCTCAAACAGTTTAAGATGCTGGGTCTTCCTATCCTTAAACAAGTGGCAAATCACTTTCATTGAGAAGGAGTTGAAACAATATTATTTTTTGTTGTTTGATTGAGGTTAACATTGTATATTGCACGCCCATAAGCTAACAGTACTCCAGAGCTCACTTACAAGGGCCTTCCCTTGTGTGCACTACATCCCTTTGTGAGGGCTGAGGCAGGCTGTTCCCTCTATTATAGCCTTAAAAGTGATCACCAGTGCCGATATTAAGTCTATGTTCACTTTCTCCTAGGATGACTGTACAAGCACCACATGACAACCTGTGAATTGCTGTCTGTCAGGGAAGGGATGAAACACCTTGCACGCGTAAGTCTGTTTCTGTAACAGCCGATGCGGTGTGCAGCCGCTATCTCATGCTGGGCTGTAAAAGCCAAGCAGCTTTTTTTAATGCTCGAGTGGTGTCTGTAATTAGAAGTATTCAAGGCAAATTTGACCTTGCTTGCCTGCCCTGAGAATTTATACCAGGCTCTTCAGCAGTTTACCAAACTACCCTTCCAGAAGACTCAGAGTTTCTCATACAACCTTTTTCTTTGAGTCAAATGGCGTTAAGTGTTCACTGTGGAAGCACACTGGCCTTTCAGCTGGAAGCTTATACCTAATTGAGGTAGTTCACAAATACCCAGTGGCTTACTAAATAAGAACTGAACTGTGTCTTTGCTTATATGATTTGTAGGTAATAAGCAATTTTAAAAGGTGTCTCTGCTGGTGTATGAGAGAGATCATGGCTGCTGATTTCACTGATGCTGTTAATGTACACTTACAGTACTGAAAATTCAGGCCTTTTCTCATCTAATAAGCCTTGATTCTGCTAAGCTGGTCTCAGTGTTTTTTGCAGTGATACCACCAGACTTTTTCTGAGAAGTGCGGTTTTCCTCTGTTGAGGGTGGGGTGGGGTGTATGGTGTGTAGAGATGGGGAAAAAAAAGGGAATTAGTGTTGCAGTCTCTGCTCTTTCTCTTGTTTTCACTGACCAGTCTGTACTCATAGGAAATCATCATCCCAAATTCCATTTAGCTTTGTAGAAAACCGGTAATTTTCATCCCCATTATTTAATGAGATAGCAATGTTGTCTCAGGTAAATGCTGTAGTATTGTAGTTTATCTGGTTTCACTCCAGCCTCATGTTCATATCAGGCATCTTTTAAGCTTATGATGTCTGCTCATACCATTCAGAAGTAACAATCAGTATTCATACTCAGGAAAAAAACCCCAAGCCCCTCTGTCACCCAGGTTGAAATTTCAGTTCTCTTACAAAGCAGATGCTAATCAACAAAGTCAGTATGGGTAGATAACTTCTTATCTTTACCTATGGGCAAGTCAGTAAAGAACCATTGTCTTTAGACAAAAGAAATATTTTTGCTTCAATAAACTTGAATAATTTCCTAGGGGTAAGTTCTCTCCTAAGACATTTGGATATAGTTTCCATTCCAGAGAGGGGAGTTGCTGGTATATGTGCATGCGCTTGATTTTTTTTTTTTTTTCTCCCTCGTGGGGTACAATTTCAGTGCCATTGATTTCATGATACTAAAACGTTTTGTGGTAGCATAGATGCATTTTTTGGTGCCTAAAGAAAGACAGCTCCCTGCCAGACCTGCTTTCAAAAGCAAGATAAGAAGGAAGTGCCCAGTTTAGTTCTTCTTCCTGAATAAACATGAGTCCAAAAACATTAACTCCTGAGACTTATTTCTTATACTCCATGTCTTCTTTTTCTAGGACAGCTTACTTAGACAAGACACTTTGACTCAAAAGCTTTATAAAGTGGAAAACAGGAAAGAAGACTAAGCATGAACTAACTGGCTTAACGGTGAGTTATCATCTTGCCCTTTTTCTATAAAAAATTCTTTGCCCCCTATCAATTAATACTTAATTTTCCTGTTTTCTTGGTGGACTCTAGCTTATTAGGTCATACTTAGTATTAACACTAATGAAATGTAAATCAACCAAAAAGGGTTAAACAGAAAATGCTACTTTTTTTGCCAATTGTTCCATGTTCCTCCAGGAAAAAAAAAATACTGCTGGAGATAAGACAGTGGACTAAGTGGTGCACCAGGATGTTTCCAGTCTGTCAGAGCTAATGCTTCTAAAATAAAGAGAAATGCTTTCTAGATTATAAAAATTGGCCTAACTTGCCCACAGAAATTGCTGGTAGAACTTCACAGACCTCAGTGGGATCATATTTACAAATATGCTCATTTTAGGGTTACTGGGGGAAAAAAAAAATCTCTCACCCTAGGTCTTCAAGAAACTGTGAGTTTGATTAGAGGAAAACCTGGGAGTTTTTTATCTCCTCCAAAACTGATGAGGCTGTTATTGACATACACGTGGTCACATGAAGATCATTGTTGTTTTCCTCAACAGAGCAAAGAGACAAAAGTAAAACGTAGGTTATATGAAAGCACAGGAGTCTCAGAAGTCTTTCCACCTGTCTGATCAATACTAAGAGGTGTAATTGCTCTGGCTTTCCCCAGAGGTGGTCTACCAGCAAGTTTGTGTTAAGTGAACTGAGAGACCTGTACCCCCTTGGCAGCAGTCACCCCACAGCATGGATCCTTCTTGTTTATTTCAAAACCCAACTAATCAAAAGTAGACTTGTTATTCAGTTCTTTTGAACAAAGCATTCTCCCTCATTACCCATTTTTCTTTCTCCCAGTGACCTAGGGGTTGCTTTGTGAAAAAGGCCAGGCAAATTCAGAAGGCTAGGGATACAGTTCTTGGGAGCACAGGAAATATCAAGTCTTACCCTCTTGGCTCTAAGCTTTACATCCTCCCATAGACCCCTATGCAACCCGAAGACAAAACTTAAATCAGTACTGGATTGACTTGTGGCCGTACACAGATTTCTTCATTAAGGAGTATTTTAGTAAAAAATCTACAGAACTAGTTTGAGTTGATATCCCATAGTAAAACGCACAAACTGTTCTCTAGAGCTTTTTTTCTGACGATTACATAATGCATTAAAAAGGGATCCTTTTACTTCCAAGGTTAACTTTCAAACACAGACAATAAGTAGCATTATCAGCTCTTAATTCATGTTCAAACTCCATGTGAAGGCTACCATATACAAAATGAAGGCCAGGATACCCGGCGCCGACGCCAGCTTTTTCAAATGTGAAGGCAAAATTGAATTTTGCTCCCTCAGGGACAAGAGGTTGAGAGGCAGGCGTGCCCTGGGCTTTATGGACCTGCCGCCACCGAGGCGTCCGTCCCGGCTGCTGGGAGGGGGTGGCACACCCCACTGCCTCCATTAGTGGGACAAAACAATGGTGCAACCCCGGCTCCCAGGCCCCTGCCTGAGCAGCAGGGCCACAGTTCATCTGCCCTGGCAGTCTGCTGCCTTAGCAACTGTCCGCTTTGCATATAGCTAGAAATACCCTTGGCTCCAGCCAGCATTCAAATTTCCCCAATGCAGTATTTTACCCCGTGCTCCCCCCACGCCTTTTCTGCCGCGGTGTTTCCTGTTTCCCTTGGTTTTGCTCCGTGTACCATGTTATTTCTGAGGGTTTCACACAGCCAGAGAAGAGAGCAGGCACAAGAGAAACCACCCCGCTGCTGCCACAAACAACGGAAGCGGGGACAGCTGCTGCATCTGAAGTTAACGTTAACTTGCATAAATATAAACCTGCGCTCAGTTTAGTGTTCATCAGCCGAAGGCCAGGGCTTAACAGCCTGCTGCGATCCCTAAGAATTTTTAACCGGCGCGCTCCGCTCCCTGAAGCCCAGCAGGGCTACCGGTTTGTCTGTCAGCATCCCACTCGCTGATGTTTGCCCCACACGGCCCCTCCTGGAGTTTCGCGACCACCCGGCCCCGGCAGGAAGCGCA
>NW_009259531.1:3884917-3929306 GCF_000687185.1 Egretta garzetta | reverse complement strand
TGATAGCCCGGGGAGCAGCCGGGAGCGGGGCCGGCGCAGGGGGACGGGCGTTATCATTGCTCCCGCGAACTGCAGCCTCCAGAGGCGATAAGAGCGCGTGGAGCTGCGCTCAGGTATTTTCAGTGCTCCGCTGCCCAAATAAACGGGTGATAGAAAATTCAGCTAAACTAGCCGAATCTCAGGTGACTGCTTTTCTTGCTTATGTCATCTTAAAAAATGCGCCTGCCCAGCTCTCAAACTGGGCCCTCGAATACTACAGCATGTGTATTGTGTCTGTGTGGCTTTCACAACTGCTCCCGCTAGGCAGAGCTGCTTTTTGTTGGTGGGTAATTTATTCCAATTACAGAAGAGGATCACGTAAGTAGGAGGGGATTTTGGGGGGTGAGAAGTACATTCTTTAGCCAGGCAGCTAATAACAGTACTCAGCCTGTCTTGGTGTTTTGCTGTGAGTTTTGGGTATAAATCAATTTAAATACAGTGAGCGTTGCTAGTGAGAAAAGGAAGGACACTTAGATTTAGGGAGTAGGTCTGGTAAAAGGCTGTTTCGGCTCTTTGTGGGATCTGTTTCTTTTTTCTGCCTTGGTTATGTTTAATTCTGTAACCTTTAGGAAGAGGATCTTCCCATGGGTTCAGCCCGTGAATCTGACTTGCCCTTTGTGAATCATGCGTGACTCTAGGCAACAAAAGAAAAATCAGTAAACACCTGGCCTGTTCTTCCTTGCCTGTGCAGTCAAACTTTTCGAACGTAAATGCACAATAATCCCTGAAGGCAGCCTGCACTGCTCAGGCCTGTGCTCATGGTAGAAGAAAGGGTTATTTTGCTGGGTGATACTCAACTGTCACGAGGTCAAGGTCCAGTTCCTGCCTTGTCACCTTGTACAGTTCTCTCTGAATCTGTGCTTCAATCTCCAATATGTGCTATTCTTTTTTGGTTTGGTTTTTTTTTTTTCTTTGCATAGTTTTCAAAGGAATTTTAGATTTCACATATCAAGTAGCATACATAGGCCTGATGTCTGCTATGTCAGTTAATTCCAGTTCTAGTGTGAGCATTTGAGAATGATGAAAGGTAGGTGCTTTTCCCAACTTGTCCGTTATCACAGACAATTTGAGGCTCTAGCCCTAAAGGCTGGGCAGGGCCTTGACTTCATTTTGTGAGAAAGGTCTGTTTTACTCTTGGGTTTCTTAACATACAGTTCATGTGTATGAAAGTGAGAGGTGTTTTTCACCTGTCTCCGTAGGTTGAGGTGGAGATCTCGTGGAGTACTTTTTCCACTAGCTAGCTTTGGCCATGGGTTGGTAAGTGTGACTTGTGGAAGCTGCTGCCATGGTGGATAAAGGAAAGTCAGCTCAAACTGCCTGACATTTGGGTATGAGACTGCCTGTAGGATGCGTGCAAACAACACACTTCAAAACACTCAGCTTCCCGTGACAGTCTATCAGTAGCTGGCAAGCTGTGATCTCTTAAGTACTGCTGTTCCGACTGCAGCACAGAACCATGCTGCTGGAAGTTAGCTGAGCCTCTTTATTTTAAAATTGACAAATATCTAGTAACATCTCTATTAATATGTGGCAGTTAGTTCTATTTCTGTTTGAACTATAACAGCCTTCTATTTTTTTAATTTACTTTCCCAGTAGTTAAGTGTTGTTTCATATCCTCAGGGTATATGTATAAAGATACGCTGTCTTGCCTACTTGTACTGACAAGCATGTTCTTCCCTGTAGCCTTTTCTGTCTCTTCCTAGGTTTCTTGGGTTTATGGTTCCTTAGAGGGGAATCTGAACTCCCTTGTGTTACTCCTTTTGGTTTTTGGTGCTTCTTTCTACATTCTATTGCAGAGTACTGTAGCCTTTCGTACTGGGGGAGTGTTGATAATATGACATGGTGGAGATTAAAGCTCCTGTTGAAGACGGAGTATCTCAGAGCTGTTTGGCACTGGCTGGAGCCTGCAGACTGGAGGGAAGAGAGGGACCCTCCAGAGCCTTCTGTGGCAGCTGATTACGGGGCTCATGGAGGGGCTTGTTGGTGATGCCCCTGATTCCAGATAAGGTAAACTTTGTTTGACTTGAGTGCGCAGTTTCAGAGTTTTAGGTTGTGGCTGTATCGAAGTGCATACGATTCATATTGGCACTGCATGAATGCACACAGAGCTGCCTGAGCAATGCCAATTCTCCAGTCTTTCCACGCAATCACGTAGCGCCACCATAGTCCATATGAGGAACGGGTTGCAGTTGTTCTGATGAATCTTCTCCAGGGAAGATTTTATTTTATTTTATCAGCTTGCTATTCAGAACGTTATTTAAAGGTTTCGTTGGATTGCTTGGTTTGATCAGAAGTGAGTTAAAGTGACTCAGTAATGATACGGCCCTTCAGGAGTATGGTCATGGTAACGTAACCCTGGTTTGTAACAGCGTGCAAAGTAGTGGCTTTATTGTCCAATACTCCTTGCACAATCTCTTAGGCTGTTGCTTATGATTCTGACAGATTCTTACTTCACTCTGATTTTTTCACTCCAACCTTTATTTGTCATGGCCTTGTTTTGGAATGTTTTTTCTGAATTTTGCTTTATTTAGGACATCAAGTGATAATGGTGTCATCTAAATGCTACAGACATGAAGCCATTCTGCAACAGAATTTCTTGTCAACCATTTCCGTAAGAACACATTAGTCAGTGTGCAATAATTTAGCCTTCCCAGATAGCTCCAGTGCTTGCTTGTGAATAAAATCAGCCTTTTTTTTTTTTTTCTAAGCAGGTTCCATCGACTGCCACTGCTTGTAATAGGTTTTGACATCTTCCATTTAGAAAAAGAAGTACAAAGAATTACCCTGTGATCCTCTGATAAACATGTGAGCCCTGCTTTATGGATCGGCAAGGATGAGAAATGTGAATTTGGCACCTCTTCAGTCTTTGAAATAATGCCAATGTGTTAGGTTGGGTACACAGGGTAAGAAGAGGGATGGTAGGGCCTGAATAGTGGTTAAAAAAGACAAATTAGCTTTGCTTCAATAGGAATCTCGGCTCCACAGTGATTGTGCACCCTGTTAACCAAAGCACGGCAATGTCATGGGTCCTGTGGGAAGTTATTTATCTTTCTGTGACTTGTTTGTGGAAATGAGACACTAATCAGCTTGGTGTCACTAACCAGCTTTGGTCAGCTGCCACCCTTGGTTTTTGCCAATGAATTGCTCTGCTTATGTTCCAGTTATCACATGGCTTCCTTTCAGCCTGGAGGTTTCTGACTAGACTTGAGACCTTTTCCTCATGCTTACAGTCTGCATCAGTATGTACAGTGCCCTTGTGCAGCAACAGATTATGCTGGTCATTTGCAATAACCTGTTTTCAAGAAGATGGATAAAGAAAGTTCTGGTGTGATAGCAGTGTGCTTTTACTTTAAGCTTCTTCCTAGTTGACTGCTTTTTAATATGTGGTAACTTGCTAGTAAAGGTTATAAGTCTTTTGCAAGACTTGAAATAAAGCTCACATAAAATATGTCTGAAAATACTTTCAATGGGGATGCATAAATCATTCAAAAATTCCTTTACAGAGCGCTTAATTCTTATATGTAGGTGTTTTGGCAAAGTCCAGAGATAAGATAAAATTAGTCATGTAATGAATTAGATACTACAGCTAAATAGGAGTGACAGAAACATGTGTCCAAATATATTTTAGGTTATCTTGAATTCAAGAACTTCTGTGAGCAGACATGAGGGTAAAGGGTGCTGTTACAGTAGACATAACAGGGTAATTTTGCATAACCTCTGTAGCACATGCATCTTCAGCATTTTTCACGTTGCCTCAAAACTGTAGAAGGAAGTCATGGAGGAGGGAGCCTGGGGAAGAGTTGAGGTAGAAGCTCTGAATTGTTTGGGAGGAAAGAAAGTAACCTGAGAGTAGAAATACACGGATGTCAGTGAACTGCCTCTTCCGGTGATTCGTTTACTTCTGCCTTGCTGAGAAGACAGCAACTTCTTCAATGGAGTTGCATTTTGATGAGGAAGCATTTTTTTTTGTGTTCTGACAAGCTTGACATCTGTTTTCCCTCTCTGTAAAGTTTAATGTGTAAATTTGGAGATACTAAAGGTGTCCTATAAGTGCTAAATATGTCAATATTTGTTCCTGTTCCATAAAGGATACTTGTGAGATAGTTGTAGGATACACAGCAACGGTTATAATTTGAAATGTGGATCCTGAAGGGGGTCTTAGCAGCAGGGGCATCCTTGTGAAGTCCTGTTTGGGTGGTTTGGTTTTTGGTTTGTTTTTTTTTTTTTTCCTGTTTGTGCAATCAGCACAGTGCTGATAGCAGTGCCTAACACCAAAATACTTTTTTCAGCAGTACAGGTGCATAGATAAGTGGACTCTTGCTTCAGATAAGGAAAGATAAGAGTGTGGTATGTGAAAAATGAGAGTGGAGAAGTGCTTTGTGACATGATTAGCTGTTCATAACGCTTGGGTAGGTGAAGGAGGTGGTATACACTTTCTCTGTAGCCTGTAAGCGAAGGAATTTCTCAGAGAAGCTCGTTTTAGTGAAGTCCATGGTGGATACCTCAGCTTTCTTTGCAATTTTGTAAGGCTCAATTAATCTATGAAAATGCTTGTCAATGAAAAGAAACAGGTTCATGTTACTGCATAGGCTGTTAACTTTTGCTAAGCATGTCTCTCATACCTCTTCTAATTTGTGCGGTGATTGAGAGGGCTGGAGAGGCTGCAGCTGTCCAGTACCAAGGGGATCTTGGTGCCAACTGCTGGCAGCCAGGCGACTTAGCTAAATATAGAAAAAGGTGGGCTTTTTTGTGGTTTCTCTGGCATTTCAGTTATTTGGAAAAGCTTTGGGAAGGAACTTTGTGATATGTGTATGTGTCTTGAAAGCAGCTCCTGTAACTGTGTATGTGTGGGTTGGTCTGTTGCAAAAAAATAAGAGAAGATGAAAAAACCCCCAAACAACCCTCTTTTGCAGCTGCTGATTTTTTGTGTTTTGGAGAACACCTGTATTAGAAGGCTAAGCAATTGCACATGAAAAGACATGGATTTTCCATCTAATTCTATGTGCAAACGCTGCTCCTTTGATTTGCTAAGCGCCCATTTCAGACTTGAGTTGAGACTAAGTTTGGGGATTTTTTTACATGCTGAAGCTGTATCTTATTCAATCTCTGCGCTTTTTAAAAGAAAGTCAAATAAATTTGGGGGTTTCTTATGTTGTGTTTGTAGTGCATCCCCCTCTCATGTATGAAATTGATCTCGGTGTGTGTTATTCAATTTCCACTTGCAAATTCCTTCAGTGTTTATAGTGACATTTCCTTTCTTGTCCCTACTGCAGCGAAATTAAAGAATACATTTTTGCATGGTCTTCGATGTAAAGTTTAAGTTTGCCTTTTGCTCTAAGGTTCTGTGTAGAATGGAGATTAAGGTGCTTTGCAGCCTCATTGACTAGGAAATGTAGCCAAACATAATAAATGCTGTTTGCTGAAGTTAAAGAACAGCAACAACCTTGAGATCAAACTCGGTGATCACTGCTTTCTTTTTAAGTGCATGTAACAGAATGGGGAACACCCAGTGCCACAGGGAAAGAAAAGGTGCATTAGGTGAGTTTCCCTGTCCAAGACCAAGTTGAGGATTTACACCTGTTTTTCACTATGATGTAAAAAATGATTTAATGTGCGGACTGATTTCTATTACAGAAAAATTGCTATTGTCTCCACTATGTGGGAGCAACTTTTATTTAATCAAAGGATTTGTCTTCAACCTGTCGGTTCAAGGTTTTTCTTTAAATACTTTGATTTGTGACCTGAACTACGGAGAAAAAAATGCACCATTTTAAGACATGGTATAAAGCCTACTGGAATTACATTTTAGGGATGTTTCCATTGTCTTCAGTAACCTTTGAATTGGAAATTTTTAATCTCTTAATTGTACTGAGCTGATTTTTATTCTCACGGATAAGAAAGTTTCAGTATTTTTTGTTGTTTGATTTAGTAAAACCTCTTTCTTAATTATCAGTTTTCAATAGGCATCTGTTTAAATGATGCCAAGTGATCCCTTAGCAATGAGCAGTACTGTTCTTGTTCTTTCAGTTGAGCTGCTTTGGATGGTTTCTTTCAGTATACTTGGATTTTGTCATGTGTGAAGAACTGTGCATCTTTCACAGTGACTGTTGCAGTGAATGCTAGGCAAACAGTATCTTCTTTATAAGCAAGAAAAATAATGAAATATCTTACACCAGAAATATTAGTCTTTTAGCAAAATCAGATTTTTGATATGCATTTAATGTGTTCTGTCTTCAAATATAAAAAGTGTATGTGACCGGGAAAAATACAGCTCTTATGCATGTAGGGTAAGCTTCTCTGGATTTTGGATATGATAGCATTTTGTGTACTGTTGTGTGGTACAGGTCCCCTTTCTTCTGCCATCCTCTGCACACCTATCTGGAGGGTATTTTGTAGGCTGTCTATTGCCTATTTGTCCTCAGTGTCTCTTATTTTAAACAGTTTCCTGAGTCTCAAACTGTCGCTTCTGAACTGTAAAAAGAAGTTACTGGAGTTGAAGGAGTGGCATTTTTTCCTAATAGGTCATGTAATAGGGCTTTAGATTTTGTGGTAAGTATTAGGTTTGGCCTGGAAAAGAAGACTGTTTACTTTCTAGCAGTATTAATTCATGTCTGAGCAACAGAGGTATAGGTTAGAACAGTTCTGGGAATACATTTTTTTCAAAATTTTTGTTGCTATTAAAGGTACTTGGTGGAATTTTTTCTTAATCATCTTTTGATTTTCATTCTGCTCTATAGGACAGAGAGGTGGAGTTTGATGCACAGAAGAAAGCACTAATTGCCCAAACAGAGCTTTGACTCAATTAGCTTATGCATGAATGGGGAAGGTTGATAACTTGGCAGCTTTTGCAAGTTAGCTATGTTTTGCTGACTGGAGGCAGCCTAAGACTAGTCGGAAATGTAAATGAAATGGCATTTTGCTGAGCAGGAGAGGCCAGTGCCAGGCTGGGCTGGGCAGCTGGGGCAAGGGGTGAGGGAGGAGACTGCTGGTATGGCAAGGGGACAGTCATCATCCCACCTTTGTATTGGTGGTCACAGGACCAGCATTTCCAAAGATTCTGGGTTTGCCTGGAAGTTTGTCCCACAGGTCCATCCTGTGGAACCCAGAATGCTTAATTTTCCCCATTCTCCCCACTCCACCCAAGTGACCTGCGTTGTCCTGGAAGCCCAACTCTTTCATTGATTGACACGTGGTCTATAATATAATTAGGATGTAATCCATCGATTACTTTGAAAATTGGAATCAAAGCTGTAAGCTGATGTTGGAAGCTGGCTTGCAGGGAGCTGTACCAGAGATTGTATAACAAGATCCTGGGAGAGGAGAGATGACGCAGAGCTCTGTGTTTAGGGCAGAGGCATGCTGTGCTATGTATGGGTTCAAGCTAATTATGCCTGAACAAAACTGAATGTGCGTGGCTGCTGGTACTGGCAAGGGGACAGTCATCATCCCACCTTTGTATTGGTGGTCACAGGACCAGCATTTCCAAAGATTCTGGGTTTGCCTGGAAGTTTGTCCCACAGGTCCATCCTGTGGAACCCAGAATGCTTAATTTTCCCCATTCTCCCCACTCCACCCAAGTGACCTGTGTTGTCCTGGAAGCCCAACTCTTTCATTGATTGACACGTGGTCTATAATATAATTAGGATGTAATCCATCGATTACTTTGAAAATTGGAATCAAAGCTGTAAGCTGATGTTGGAAGCTGGCTTGCAGGGAGCTGTACCAGAGATTGTATAACAAGATCCTGGGAGAGGAGAGATGACGCAGAGCTCTGTGTTTAGGGCAGAGGCATGCTGTGCTATGTATGGGTTCAAGCTAATTATGCCTGAACAAAACTGAATGTGCGTGTTTTTTTTTTTTTTTCTACAGTCTAATTGCCGGCCTTCATTTTCATCTCCTACCAGTAGCCAGCAATTTCTTATGTTTATCTGAGGAATCTAGAACATCATTCAGTCATACAGATAACTCCTTATCATGAAGCAGATTAGACCATCCAAAATTTTGCCTTTCACTTCCATGTCAAAGGGAAAAAAGGATTATTATGATGTGCCATCAGAAGCTACCCATTTGCTGAGTTAGAGTAACTCCTGAGGAGGGCTAACTTGTTGAGACTTGCTCTTGCATCCTTTAAATTGCCAGTTGCTGCAGTAAAACACAATTTTTATGCCCTGGAGTATATTTTTTTTTCATAAAATTATCTATAGCGACGCTACTTTGTGTTATGACCCTGTCTCTGCTTGCAAGCTGAGGAGCCCCGAGCTTAGTTATTGCGTGCAAAGTCCACCTCTGAATTTCCATGTAGGAGGTCAGCTCTGAGTCAGGACTCTGAGTAATTCAAGAAGACGGTGTAGCTGCTGCTGTCTCTGATGGAGGACAGCACATTACTGTTCCTCCTCTGCCTTCTACCTTTGCATTCAGGAGTTTTGTCGTCCTTCTAAAGGCACTTCTAAATAGTATAACTTCTTCACTTCTAAATAATATAGCTGACATCACTTTTACTACTGCTTGCAATAGTATATATTTGTATCCCAAGCTGATGCAACGGATGAAGTTAGAGATTCTTTAAGAGCCTTGCAGCTCTGATTTAAGAACCTACTGCTCCCGAATATTTTTGGCTTTCTTCTGCTAAGGTTTTCACTGTCCAGTCTGTGATTTTACAATATGAAGTGTTAAGCAGCAATACCATTTGTCCATCTCCCCCCAACAGGATCCCTTCCTTTCCCTTCATTCATATTTGTGTTCTGTACCCTGTGCTGGGACATGATTTCCAGGGCACGGCTGTTTTCAGGGCATCACAAGCCAACCCTTGCCAACCCTACCCAAATTCAATTCCCACATGGATATAACTTGTATCTTGGCTACTGTCTATAATTTATAACTTGGCTACTTTGCTGAAGCAGTCACAAAGCATTTGCTTTTGATGTGGCTGTATGTTCCAGAGAATATGGTGGCAATGTCAGGGATTAATTTCAGGGACGTCGCAGCCACACGTGAAGGGAGGCATAGTTGAGATGGGTTTGGTAAGTCCAAATGCTATGTAACCAGACAGTGGGATGATTATCTGCCTTGTGTTAAGATGTCTTTTAGCATACATGCAGGGAGCTTTAAAGCTGTAACTCAAGGCAACACACAGAGAATAATTTAATTGCAATATTGTGCCTTTGCCCTTTTAAGATACTCTATTCTGGGTATGATAAACATATGCTTAACTGGAGTAAGCTCACTGTTATATCAATCTGATTTAGATTCTGTTGCATGTGCTTGATTTAATTCCTGACTGGTGGAGCAGAAGACAGGTGATATAATGTTGCCTGTTGCTCCCTGTAGAGTTTCTGTAAGCTGATGTGTTGTACTCATTTTGCTCTGATGCTCTTGCAAACTGATGAACTTTTTGTAAAATGATGATAAGAATCACTGTGGCTTCTCTAGGTCTCTGACTTTGTCTTGGTCTGTGCTGTGTGTTGCACAGTGTGAAATATTTTGCGCTATTTTGCTATGAGCTCTTTATAAATGTGTTTGAATATATGTATTTTACAAGCAGTGTGGTTTGTTGCTTATCATGTGCAATGTCAGAGCGCTCTCCACCCTCTAAAACATTCTGCGGGATGGACTGACTTCCTTTGCTTGGGGAAGTCTCATGCTGACTTGTACTTTCTTTAAGTATTATGACCAGAATTACAGTGAGTTTTGGCTGTTCGTAGCACTCCACGCTGAAAGGTCAGCTCTTCATCCTTGGAAGCTTAGCTCTTTTTTGTCTTTCTCTGTCTCTCTCTCTCTCTTTTCCTTCTCGTCTCTATTTTCCTTAGTTAAAAAAAAAAAATCTCTCACACACTTTGTTTTCACATGGAACAAAGTACTTCTCAAATGTAAGAAAAATCTGATATTCAGCACTTTCTATATATGAGTTAATTGAAAACTTAATAAAGCATTCAGGGCTTCACAATAAGCTGTAACGGATTACAGATGTCTTTTTACTGTCTTCCAGGAATGGATAGTAGATGTCTGTTAATGTACATTGTATAGTACAAAATGCATAGAATGCACATAGATCGAAATTTTCAAAGTAATTAAACCTCCTATTTCTGTTATTTTGTGTATGTCTGGAGACATTTTGCACCCTGGCTCATATCTCCCCTATTTCCATTTGTTCCCTGTAGGAAGCTTTTTAAGCTGATGGCAATATTGATTTGATGGTCACTGTTGCCATCTGTTCATTCTCACTCCATGGTTTGTGCCTGTACAATTGTTTCTGTGGCACATGTTGAGTTGGAGAAGGGAGCAGGTATGTCTGAAGTTGTGGTTTGTGTTGTGGGTTTGGGTGTTTTGTTTTTGTTTTTTTTTAGTTTAGATTTTTTTGTTGTTGTTGCTCTCTTATGTTTCTTACTGCGCACCCTTGGTCAGCTGAACAGGTATAGGGCTGAAAACGATTTTCCATATTTGGTATCGGAGAGAAAGATGCATTGAATATCGCATGGAATCTACATGCTGGTCTCATATGTATGTTGATGTCTCTCAGAAAGTGAGAACATTTTACAGCAAGGTAAGGGGCTTTTCCTGAGGCAGGGAAAATGCTAGAATGCTTCTCCCTGTATTTTGATACAGGGTGTGCTGTATCTGAGGTGCCTTCATGCATGTGAAGGGACGGAGTTTCGGGGAGGATAGTCATGAGAAATGATTTGGAGTTGTTACACATGAAAGAACCTCTGAAGTGGATTACAGTGAAGCACAAAGGTTGTTTTTATAGTGTTTTTTTCAGCTGGCAATGACAAGTTACATTATGAGAGCTCCTAAGTGATGTGAGTTCCTAAATCCAGTTTCTCAAAAGTGACTTGGCATCTTAATTACATAGGCATTCTTGGTGATTGCACCTACTGTATAACGTAGCTAAGTCTCACCATGGTGTGTGCTGGTATCCAGAGGACCTCCTTATGAATGAGCAGAATGCAATGGGTTCTGGTAATTATGAACTGCTTAGAATCATTAAGTTAGTATTTACTTATGTATCTTAGGTAAACTTCCATTTCATCGTGCTGATGCTTTTTTTTTTTGTGATACTGCATATGATTCATCCATTAATGGGTAATCATACTAAAAGGTATTGAAGATGGAAAGAAATGCATCACTGTTTTCACTTGAAAGCTGAAATGCCTGGAGGGCTAACATCACAGAGCTATACTTTTTGTGGCATTAGTAGGTTTAAAACGCTGTCTGATTCCACACTCAGCAAGCAGCAGATTTGTGGCACACGCTTTCCCGAAGTGTGCAAACAGCTGGCAACGTGCCTCTTAAATGTGGCTGGGTTTGCATTTCACAAATAGCATTTTCAGTAAGATCCTGACATTTGTGTATTTTCTCAGTGTTGAAAGGATTATAATGCTAGGATTATATCAGTGTCGGCTTAGCTTTCTGTAAGAAACCCTTTTGCTTCCTGAAAGAGATCAGTCCCATTCAACACTGCAGCCAGCAGTCATTTTGTCAGAGGAGGTAGAAAAAAGTTCTTTTGGGAATACAATATTATTAAACTTGTCCGATCCTCAGGACTTCACAGAGAAGGCATTTACTGAAGCATGTACTAAGAACAGAAAGAAGAATAATGGTAAACCAAATTACTGAAAATGGCAAAGAGCTATTGCTAAAGGGTAAGTACTTCATGTTGATATTAATACCTCCAAAGGATTACAGTGTTCTGAAACTCTGTGTATCTTAACTGAAGAATAAAGTCATTGCACTTTCTGAAACATAGGATTATTAAATGGCAAAATCCTTTGAGTTGTGTAGTATCAGTCAAGTTAATTTGTAACTCTGTTCTCTAATCTAGTTTTGCAAAGTACAGTAGAAGTTTGATAGTAACTTCACATGTGTTTATCTAAGGATAAATGAAAGATCTGTGCTTAATTGTACACTTGATTCTGTACTCTGGTGCAGCCTAACTGTTGCATATGTTGTTGTCCAGGAAAGTTTTGGCTGTTTCTTTCATGCAGAACACAAATAAATGCAGTCTTCAGAACTCTGAACTGTTTCAGAGGAACTAATATATTATCAACAATAGAGCTTTTTAGTTTACTTTTTGTTAAAACTGTGCTTTGTTTGTGTCACTTTTGTAGATGCCAAAGCTGTTGCTGATTATAAATACGTACATGGTATCTGCAGTGTAGTGCGTAATGAATTTTAAGCATGCCTTTACTTGTTGGGTAAAATTCAGGAAATTCAAGACTTTAATGGTAGTGTCAATTTAACAGTGAAGTAAAAAATGTTATGTATTAGTCTTAAAATGGTGAATGAACACATTGTATTGTTAAAATACCCACAAATGGCAATAGTTTGGCCTTAAGCTTCAGTTTCTGATGGAAGCGTATGTCTGGGTCTGGCAAGTGAGAGTTCAGCGTTGTCAGTGTAACTGATAGTTTGAGCTGTGTTTAAAGTACAGAGGATATCTTTGCTGCCTAAAAGCTATCCAGGTAAAGATCTGTCCTTTCATTCTGCTATTCTTTCCTCTCATACAGCCTTAGTGTTGCATGGGTTGTTATCTAGTGCAACTTTGGCCTTTATTTTCATAAAATACTGGGTCAGCCTGGAATTTACAGCTGGTGCTTTTTGCCACCTTCAGCAAAAAAGGCCTGGTAGCCCAAGGTCTTAAGTGAACTGGCATTAACAGATTTTGGTTAGTTACTTCATTACCAATGTCTAGTTTGTAGTATGGATGAGTTTTATCTAACTAGATGCAATGATATTTATTTCCTGTTTCTCCTATTTCTCATGTAAACATAGTACTCCTAATAACCCCACCACCACCACCTAAAACACCCACTCACCACCTCCAACCCCAAGAACTTAGTAAAGTTTTCGAAATATTTTGAGAACTGTTTTTCTGAGCTTGGAATGTCACTATCAATCTTTTGCTATTGCAAAATAACAGAATTCTCATTTTCAGTTTTGAAAAACCTGCAAGTTAAATCTTAAATCATAACTTTCTGGTTTTGCATGGAAAAAGTGCTTTGGATTATATTGACTACTTTGTAGCTAAAGTGGAAGTAAGTATTCCTCATTATCAGATTTGTGATGTCAGCTGCGTGCTCTGCTGCCATAAATGAGTTTTCATTTTAGAAATGCCATGTGTTTCTGGCTAGCTTTGTGTGGTCCATGGAGAAACAAACATTTCTAATAGGCTGTCTTTTTTAAATTACTACTTTTAAATAAGATCTCTACATTGGAGTGCTACTGATGTTGGATTAGGATTTTTGCTGAGCAGTGGGAAGTGAGTAAGAAAAGAAGCAATATCTGGTTTCTGTTTATGAAATTTATAGATAATGATCTCTGCATAAATAAAATTGTAAATTGAGTAATTTGTTGTAGTCTCCCAAATGAACCAAGAAAGAAGTCTCATAACAGTTCTGAGAGTGAAGAAGATTTTTGTTTAGCCCAGCCACATGTGAGGAGCCACATAAATAAAGTATATAAGCAGATTCAGAATGTATTTGAAATCAAATTGTCATCTCCTTGTTTCTTAGGTTACCTTAATCTGACAAGTCTCTTGATATACTTCAACAACACTCTTGAATGCTTTGCTGCTGAAATGTAGAGATACCAGGGTTCTTGAACTACTAGGGAAGGCCAAGAAACTTGTTTAGCATTTTCTGTTCTTCAACAATACTCAGTTCTGCAAAACTTTACTGCTGGTGGATGATGAGAAGAATGCTATCTGACCATAGCCTGGCTTTGGGAGGGAACAGGTTTTATCTCGCCGTACAAGTGCTTGGGAAAGTAGTATCGTTGTTAACATCTGGAAAGTGCTTTCTCAAGAACTGTGTTAAAACAGTTCTTTTGTAGGAAAAAACAGAACAAAATGCCAAAGTATAATTTGCAGCATGCCAAGCTACATGTACAGGAGAGGCACTCCAAGCATCAGCTAACTGAGCCATTTCTTTCTGAGTAAAAAGCAAGCCTACATGATTAGTTGAACATAACTGCCTTCTGTTTAGATAGCTGAAATTAGGTTAAAAGAAGCCCACACCACTTGCTGGGGTATCAACTGTAATTTCTAATCTTAGATTCCAGTGTTTAGTTGTGGATGGAATATTAAAAATATGAATGATACTTTTAAAATTAAAAAGTCTTAAGATTAAATAATGTTGTCTCTGTATGAAAATGGCTCACTTTGTGTCCCTAGCTATCACAGGTTTTGTGGCCAGTGATGCTTGTAAAATAGTGTCTGAATGACAGAAAAAAGTGGTGTTAGGTGCTATACAGTCTATTTCATTACAAAGTCTTTTTTTGCTGTGGTGTATCCAAAGGAGTCTGTACAGGCATAGTGCAATTACAAGTGAGATATTAGCTCTTATTCTGCTCCAGAAATTAACACTGAGGGGAGGAGTGTTGAGCTGTTCTTTGAGCTGGCAAATATCTGCTGTTTGTCAGTTATATAGAGGTAAATGATCCAATGGGTTTCTCTCTTTGTCAAGCCTAGCATTTCGGTTCTAACTCAGATTTGTACTCTGATTCATGCTAAAATTCTTTGAAGAAATTTAGCCCCTCAGTTAAGCTTTAGCTCTTGTTACTTCGGCAGGAAGGATTATAGCTGCTCTTCATGCCATCGTCACAGGTCATAGCCGTATCTGGAGCTTTGTCCAGCTTGCCTGCCTAGCCAAGCATGTCTGAGAGTCTGGGCGTTCCTGTTGAGATCCTATGAGCATGGTGTATGTGCCTCTACCAACTTGCATTTAATCAGCTCAGATATATGCCTGCAAGAGCAAAGTGGTGTAAGCTTGTTATCAAAGTTCAGCCCTCTTGGGAATATTTTTTTTTTATATATTTTAGGCCTTACTGTAGTTTAATTAGCATTACTCTATTTTTCATTTCTCTTGTTATCTGTGCTGGCTAGAATAAAGCTAGTCAGACCATGTCTGCCTGTGCCCTCAGCATGCCTTAACTTGTCGGGTAGATAGAACCTCCATGAGAACTAGGTGAGCGTCTCTGAGTTAGTCATGTCCAAATGGAAAGATCTGAAGTTGTTTTCAGATGTACTACTTTCCCCTTAGTTAACTGAACATGATGAAGTAGGGGAGGGGTGGGTTTTGTTAAGGGAGTTCAGAAACTGACAATAGAGGAGAATAAAACCTCAGCAGGTCAAGTCATGCAACTGCTCCTGCCACCTTCTCACAGGGATGATTATTCTTTTAGTAGTCTGGCTGAGTGGACTTTACCACTGTGAAGCTTCCTGGTCTTTCTTTACGGTAGTCTCACTGTGCCTAATTGTTCAGCTTTCATTTATCCTTGCTAATCCGTCTTTCTTGTAGTTACTTTCATACATGTGTTTTGTCTGTAATTCTCTCTAAATTCTGGTTTTGATCCCTCAGTCACTAAAGAAAACACAATGGCTTGCACAGAAGACTTGCACTTGGCCTGCTCAAGCAGTGAAACTGTCTCTCTCTGGCCTGATTCTCTTCCAGAAGGAAAGCAGTAATGTGAACACTGTCCTCTGTGTTCTTTTTATATATATATACATAAAGACAGCATAAACCTTTTCAAGAATAATAAAATAAAACCAGTCAGTAGAATATCTGCTACATTTTTGCCACAGTGCTTTTCCTTGGCAATGAGATAGAAGTTAGGCAAAAGTTTGGACATCCATTTATTGCTTTTATTTTGTCTCCTAGGCTTGTGTGTTTGCATGTATGGGAATATGCACATTTAGGGGTTTTTAGGTTTTGTTCCGTGGACCATCTTTGATGTTTTATGGAACTCGTGTGATCCACACGATGACGAACCTTTTTCTACAGACCTGTGTCTGTAGAGAGTAGGGGAGCTCTAAAAAGTTCAGGGAACTATGGTGGAGATGTCGAGGTAAGCTGTGTAATTGTAGGGGGGGCTGCAAATAGAATTATTTGGTTTGCACAAGAACTGGTAGCATTAAGAAATAAAAGGCCTTGAAAGATAACAAAAGACTGAGAAGCAATGAAACAAGTGAAGAGAAAACATTAACCTACTTGGAATATAGCTTGCCTGCCTCAAAAAATAAAATTAGTTAGGGACTAAGGCAAATAAATTATTCTCTGTTGCAGAGTATATAGGTCCCTCTTTAAGAAATGTTCCTTGCAAAACAATCTTGCATGATGAAAACTAACACCACATAGCTACTGTCCAAGACTAAAGACTTGATAATTAAGAATGCGGAAAACTGCATGCATGTCACAAGATGGTGCTTGCCCAGGAGACTTCATGCTTCAGAACGTAAACTGTCCTCGTGTGAAGCTGGGGCAAGAATTCCAGGGAGTAGCTTTCCGAGGTCACCTCCGCTCTCTTCCAAAACTGATGGAGATAACAAGCTCTTCCCATGCAAGTAAGTCTCTTTGAAGCTGCTGGTATTGCTCACTGGCAGATGGAATATACTAGACACATTTTTTTATTTGCAGTACTTATACTGTGCTGCAGTCCTTTCTGTTCTGTTTTGTACATTGGTGATTCTTGTTGAGGAAATGGTCATCTGCTATAGGCTTTACTCACGCAAATGGAAATGGAATATGGAAAGAGAGGAAATGAGATGAACACTTTGTGATTTAGGACATGCCACCAACATGCAGCTGTGGTGAAGGTGATTTTGGCTATCGTTTAAATAGCTGTATTTAACTTCGCCATGTAGTATTCTTTTTGAACTGGCACACATCTCTGCAGCACCCAGTTCTACATATTGATGAAGTTAAAATAGGATGTCATTGTAAAGAACTTGAATATCAACTCGCACTCCTTTGCTTCCTGTTGAAAGTGTTCAGTGCTTGAGAGAGGGTTTAATGTGGTACTTCACTGGGTCAGTAGAATCATGCAGTTTGAAAGTTCATTTTTTTATTTTTGCATTGTCTGCAGTAATTCGTAATCTGTATACACTTTCAGGATAACAGAGCTAGTGCTGTGAATGTGGTAAAACACCAGCTGTATTTCTCTATCATCTGAACTTTTCCATTGAGAGAAAAATGGGCCCTAGCAATTGCAAAAACAATACTCCATTTCCAATCTGTTGTTCTACTGATTTTTTTTTTTATTGCGGTTTGCTTTGTTTGGGCTTCCTGTGTGCAGGAAGATGCGTAAAGCAAGCACACCAAAGAGTCAAATTCGGAGGGAAAGTCTCCTGGGAAGGAATTGGGTGATGCTTGAAAATGCAAACGGACAATGAGAGAGGAGCTGGAAGCTCTTTTTGAGAGCAAGTGAGCTTCTGAAGAGACCAATTGTGAAAAATTTGCTGGAGGTAAAACGAATATGCATCTGAAAAATAATGCCAGCTAACTTGAAGATTCACTGGTCTTTGTCAGGCTCAGAGAGGTGATATGAAGTAATCTTTCTTAACTAAGGATAGATTATACTGATGATGGTAATGAGAGGCTTAGCATTTTGAAAGAGCATAACAATTGTCATCTTCTATAAAAATCTGAGTTGAATATAAGAGTTATCTTGACAACAGTGTGGTTTTATACATAAAAAGGGTGAGAGTTTCTGTAAGCATTCCAGATAAAGGAATTTCCATATTTTTTTGAGTCAGTGGTAAGCTGCATCTGTAAGATAAGGTTCCTGATGGAAGAACACAGAAAACTAAACCAGCAAAGAATTGATTTAAAAATCACTCAGTGTTTGGTTAAAAAAAAAAAACCAAAAAAACCCAAAACAAAACAGTTTGATTTTTGGAACAATCAGTTACCAGAGCTAGTATATAGGAAATCAGAAAACAAAACATTAAGTTACTCATGACCTTGCTGCATTCAGTAAGTGTAATGATGAGAAGATACTGCACAGACCGGAGTCTTGAAGAATCAAGTAGACAGTAATTCTGTTGATGTTGTCAATATTGTTTGCACTTGTGTCCAATTTAATGAGTAAAACCTATACGGCAGATAACTCCATTTCCTCAGCAGAAACCGCAAGTGTACTTCAGCCACAACAGGACAAAATGGACTGCAGCACAGCTTACAATACATACTGCAACAAAATTGATCTTGTGTACTCCTTCTGCCAATATGGACATAACAAATACAGCAAGTATTTTTTGCAGACTTTTAGTAAATATTTACCTTTGTTGAAGTTGATAAGCATTTTATTTTGATGCTGTGTTGCTAAGCTTACTGATACTTTTCTAGTCATGCAAAAATTTCTATGATATACAGCAATGTGAACATCCCTTATGCATAGGTGGGGTCAGCAAATAAGCTGAGCCCACTTGAGCAAGGCAGTTGCTAATTAACGTTTTGGTATTCTTTGTCAGAGCTGCAAGAAAAGCAATAGGCACGTAAACACAGCAGACTGCTATCTACAAATATTTTTGGCCAGCTAAGTGTTTACTTCCAGAAGCTTAGAAGACCTCTGTTGTTTGTGAATATTGTTTTTCCAACAGTTTTGTTCAAAGCACCTGTGAGCAATTTCCAGCAAATTGTGCTTCTTTCCATGCATCCCTTCCCCTCAGTAAGAGTAATACGGAACTTTCTCATAATTTTTTGGCTTATAGCAATTACTTTTGTAGCAGTGCAGTATATGCTCATCACTATGCGTAGGAGAGGAATCTTCTATTTGCCTGTTAGGTTCATTTTATAAGTTGATTCAGATTTCAAAATGCAGAGGTACTTTCAATTATATTAAAATAATTTAGTGTAGCCCTGTTGAATTGATTACCTTAGTTGCTGAAAATATGCACCAAAAAATCCAGCTGTTTAATCTCTTGCTTTTTATGTATTCAGTGTATAATACTTCTTTAACTTGCAGTATTTTCATTTAAGATAATCAGTTTTTTCTTTCATTTTTGAATTCTTTAGTGATTACTTTTTTGTAAATAGAAAAAAAAAAGTATTCCTTGGATTGATCCTCTCTTAAGGAGATACTCTTGGAAATCTCTTTAGTTTGTATTGGCTGAAAGAGCAGGGAGTGAAGAGTTACAGGCAAAAGAAAGGAATTTTTGTTTGTCAAGCAGAATGTAGAGGTCCGAGAACTTCTGAATACTGGAATCAATTTAATCTTTTTGGGGTTTTTTTTGTTTGTTTTTTTTTCCCTCCAGAGCTCATTTTATGTTCTACTGATCTTCCATGTTATCTTTTTCTTAACATTGTATATTACATATATATTCACATTCGCTTTGCTTTTACTGTACCTGATGTTAGGTTTTAATTTAAAAGCATAAGAGGATTCTGAAGAATGCACAGTCTAAATGTTCAAAATAAAATAAGGGTAAAGGCATCATGAAGTGAGCACATTTGATGTCTAGGATTAGTGGGCATAGCAAAAAACCAAACAACAGCAACAAAAAAGGGAGTTTTGGTTGAATTGCTCAGTCTTACTAAGTCTACCTAATCTGTTTGGACATACTGCTCAAAAGTTGCTCTTAGCATTAGTGATGACTTCTAAGTGCACGAGAACTGTCTTTTCACTTGTCGCTGTTCTATATAAGAAATAGTTATAAAAGGGAACATTAAAGAATAAAGGCACAGATAGCGTTGTAGCTGTGACCCTACTTGTAAATTTTACTTTGAGGTGACTTTTTATTCTATTTTAATGAAAATGGAGGAGTAGAAATAGGAATAACTACCTTGAGAGTAACACCTCTGATATTGATAACATTGTATAACTTTAGATACTAAAAAGAAACAGTTTCAACTGACCAAGCTTATTCCCTGTGGTTTTTGGCAAGGTTACAAAGTCTGTCTTTCTGCTCTTACCAAAACCTACTTCTTTTTTTCTTTGCAGGTCATGGCAACCATAAAGAGAACAGTCCTTTCCTGAACAGTACAGAAGCTGGCAAGGGAGGCGATTACAATGACAGAAATCTGGCCTTGTTTGAGGTAATTTCTAACTGGTTTTCATACTTCTAATGTGATTTGTGATCTTCCAAGAGGAGCACATCATATTAAGCAGAAGACAAATCATTGCAAAGGTCCAAGCAGTTCATTGGTACCTAAGTCTCATTGCATGGCAAATCTAAGAGCCATTGGTGTGTTTTAGGTGCATGTCTACAAAGTAGCAAAGTATAATGGTACTGGAGGTGACCTGAATAATTTAAATAGTGAAGCTGTGGCACTGTGGGCTAATCAGTGCGGAAAATGAGCATGGGCTGATTTACTGTGTTAAAAAGGACCACGTTATTCTGTAGGAGAGTGCCTAAATTCAGGTACTCAATTAGCCTGGGTATCCTATATTACAACAGTAATACCGATTGCTCCCCCACATGCTTTTTTGTGGGCATATGTCTGTTGTCCAAGGTACCAGTAGGCAGAGATACCCTGTGTGATGAAAAAGCTCAGATATTATGACCACTTGGGTCTGTGAGGCAGAGGTATGACTGTTCCCATGTGGAAGTAAGGAAGACCAAGACCCTCATGTGGGAGGCCAGTTGGAGCCACACGAAGTCCAGCAGAATCCTCCTTCACATCCTCACCTCACTGGCACTGCACTGACTGCAAATATATCATGGTGTGCTAAGATCAAGTTTCGAAAAAATGTTTTCAGCATCTCAGGTGCTGGGGAGTGGTGCAGAGAGTCTTTGTGTGGCTCTGCAGCTGCTTTCCAACTGGGTGTCTGAATTACAGCTTCACAGCAATACTGGCAACACGTACCTGGTGTTTCCCATTCTAGGAACTCGGCGTGGGGCAGCCTGAGCTGGGTCTGCACCCCGCCAGGTTGGCGCCCGCAGTGTTCAGCTGCATGGCATAGAGCCTGGACGAGTATAACTAATCTGCTGCTAGATGGGAACTCACTGTGGAAATGCTACAACCATGTTTGCAGGCAGTGTGCTTTAGCTAAAAGACTTTAAAGCATGCTCCTAGCTGTGGTGTCTCCTCCCTCCAAGGCATGGTAAATATGTCATCAGCATAAACTCACTTGCAGATCATGAAGAGTTGGCCACTTGTGGTATGGCTGCTGCTAGTCACACAGCTGCCTTTTTCGTAAGCAATAACAGAGTACCACACCAGGGCTGCAGGCTCTTTCTGTTGTGCTAAAGTGGAGGAGGAACAGGTAGCATCCCAAAGGCGATGCTGCTCAGCTGAACAGGAAGCATGTGTTGCCTCAGCCTCTTCTTGGAAGGAATCGTTTTTAAAGATGTGAACTGCAGATGAGGTCAGATGGAAGGAATAAGAAAAGGGACATGTGGGGTCAGTTCCTGCCATCAGATACAAAGTGCATAATGCTGCTGATCCTCCCAGAAACTGTTTGTGATGATACGTGAAGATCTGATTAAATTCCAGACAGTGAAATCTTTCTTAATCGGTTTTTATTTCCTTTGTAGAAAGTTGTTTCTCTTTACCATGCATTACTTACTGTGCAATTAGACATGTAAGACGTTTTAATTTCAAAGAGAAAGGGGAAGTGAATGATTTTTGTTCTGATTTTTTTTTTCTTTTTCCCCCTTGAGCTTACTTTCAGAAACAGAACTTGAATGGGATGAATGTGAAGGTGTGAGGCCTCTGTACATGTGACTTTTGGGATTTCTATCTAGATCCACAGAAATTAGATTACATAGTTTGAAAAATGTAATAAAATTATCAGAGTGCGTGCATGCCTACAATGATTGGAGTTTAGTTGCTAAATCTCTGATTTAAAAAGGTCAAGTTGACAAATAAAAGTATATCTGTTGATGTAAGCTGACAGAGGTACATGCAAAGTACATGCCTACTTTCTTACAGTCCCAAGGCTCAGACTTCTTTTTCATTGCTGTAATTCATGTTTTTCAGCACTTACGGAGAAGGGTGCAGACCTGCTGGCATAGCCATTTCCTGACAGATTTCCCCTCCTTTCAGAAAATTAAATCCTCTCATCAGTGGTTCAGGCACAATGAAATATTCTGTCATTCTCTGTATGATTTTCCTGGTGTGTTCCCTGGCAGCCTCAGGCATGCCAAGGAAGGTGTGACCCCAGCCACTCTCCCTAAATGCTGTGAATTGCAGAAGCTGACTAGTTGTCTTCTTCCACAGGAAGAACTTGATATACGACCAAAAGTGTCATCTCTGCTTGGCAAGTTGGTCAACTACACAAATCTTACCCAAGGTGTTAAGGAACATGAAGAAGCAGAAAGTACTGATGGCTCCAAGAAGAAAGTATCAAAAGTAAGTAAAGATACTCTCCGTGGCCAGCTGATGAATGGGATTATTCCCTATGTGATTTTTGGGGAGCTGGACTCTTTTGTGCTTTATCTTAACCTCTGTCAGGAGCCATGACAGTGTTGCAAAGAAATAACACAGAACTCTGTAGGTAACCAGATGTTACCAAAGAATTGGGGCAGATGTAGTGGTTAAGCACTGTGCACCTCAGTGCACTTACATACACTTGGTATGGATTTAGATGAGGAGGATAGGCTTTTTAGTGGTGGATGGAATAAACACCAAAACCCCCAGCTTTTTCCTAGTGCTGTTTTAGCTGCCCTGCAGTATCTAACACATCTCTACGAGCCTGGTAGGTATGACACCAGACTTGCAGGAGACAACACCCTTCTAGAATGGTGGGTGGAGGTCAAATTGGACACCCTGGGGCAGCTCAAGTGTCATTCTGGTGTTAGGCACTTAGGCAACTGAATTCTGCCCCAAAGGAGCTGGGTTTAGATGGTTAGCCCATTTGGGCTGGCCTTGTAATAACTAGGTAGAAGGTGGGGTTTGATTGTTAGCAGTTAGATTTCTATCAGGAGGGCTGTGTTCTAACTGCTCTTCTTAGTGCTCTGGCAGTCAGGCAAGTGTTTTCAGTGCTAAACCTCAAGTGGTATCGTTGCATTTTATGGCACTTACAGGCCTGTCAGTTTGCTTGCAAATTTTGTCAAAGGAAAGTTTTCCAAAAACTAAGATAGCACTTGAATTCTACAGATTTTCTAGTACTGCCCTGTCAAAGTTTGAGCCATTTCAGAAAAAGATGGCAGTGATAATGTTGAAAAGCAGCACATTGTTCTCAAAGAGAATGCATGTTACCCTATGCTGCAGGCCAGATTCCAGCTCCCTTACTCATGCTCCCGTTCCTTACTCTGCAGGGTTTTACATGGGGGTTAACAAAGTTGTTTAGTCAACGTGAAGCTTAAAATTCAGTTTTATCTGAGACCACATGCAGTAAAGTGCTGTAATATTGTGGTTGATATGACAACATGACAAGACTGAGTGAAGGTCGTCTGGGTGCTGTAACTGTGTTCTGGTACTATAAGCTTAACGTCAAAAAAGTAATTTAAAAATGTTAACTGTGAACTAATTCTGTGTGGTACTTGGTGTTATGCTAATTGCTGAGTCTGTCCAAAGTTTTTACCTTTGCATTACTAATATGAAATGTCAGCTGCATCTCTGTTTTGGCATGCTTTTGATGGGAATAGTGTTGGGCATCAGCTGTTAATATGGTATTACTCATAATCTAAAATAATTTTCAGCCTCTTCCTATCAAAAGCAGATTGATTGTTACCCTAACAAAGATAGAATGGAGGGGGATACAATAGGCACATTATTATTTTGAGGAAGTGATCAGATCACTTTTGCTGTTTATTTCCTTATTAATTGTCTGACCAGAATACCAAGGTAAGATGCAGTCTGATCTGAAAGCTAGTCACGTCCTGTTGGAAAAAGAATTGGGAGAATTTGGTGATGGGTCTGTGGTACAAAGTTGGTTAAAGCAAATGCAGTATAGATTCATAAGGTAAAAAAGGAGCAAATAACAGGAAACTGAGAAGTTGTTTTAAATCCCTGGTAGAGTAACACATAAGCTTTGGTGTTCATACTTCTACATCTAAGTATGATTTATGTAAACACTTGCATATTTTCAAACTGTTCTCTGCCATAAAAAAAGGACTGTTGTCCTTATTAAAGCCGTGCTTCTGTGGTAAAATAGAATTTGGGCTTATGTTGTGGTTTAATCCTCTCCCCTACTGTGCCCCACCCCGTGGTATGGGGGAGAGAATTGGAAAAAAAGTAAAACCCGTTGGTTGAGGTAAAGACAGTTTAATAAAACAGCAGAGGAAAAGAATAACAACAACGATGATGATAATAATAATAATGGTAAGAGAATATACACAACAAGTGATGCACACTGCAGTTGCTGACCGCCTGCTGACCGATGCCCAGCCCTCCCCTGGGCAGTGATCGCTGCCCCCTGGCCAACTCACCCCAGCTTATATACTGGGCATGATCCTGTGTGGTCTGGAAGAGGCCTTTGGCCAGTGGGGTCAGCTGTCCTGGCTGTGGCCCCTCCCAGCTTCTTGTGCCCCTGGCAGAGCATGGGAAGCTGAAAAGTCCTTGCCTGGTGTAAGCACTGCTCAGCAACAACTAAACCATCAGGTTTTATCAATTTTCTTCTCATCACAGCACTATGCCAGCTACTGGGAAGAAAATTAATTCTATCCCGGCTGAAACCAGGACAGCTTAATACCCGAGTTGTCCTGAATTATGCTTTCCCATGTCCCAGAAATGTGTGTTTGCAGACTTCTCAGATGTTTTTTTATAGAATGGGTTGGATAACCATTCCAAAAGTGACAGTATCATCCTGTGTTAATACCTCAGTATTTTCTGTGTAAACACTGCAGTTTCCTTAAGTGAATCTTCGCCTAGCATGTCTGTCTCTGGGATAAATTACATCAGCTGCAATATCATAACTGTAGTTTGAATTTCTTTTTGCTCTCTTGCCATAAGCAATATGAAATTTTAAACATCTTGTAGAGTATAAGAAGGTTGAGTATTAACTTGGCCAATAATGATAACCATTAAAAACAAGAAATTCAAAAGCAATAACTGTAGAATGCTATGGATTGAAGGTATCCAGAAACTGCAAATGGGGTTCTTCTACACTTGTTTTTAATCATCTTTGAAGTATAAATCAATGCACTGCTATTACCTTATCCTTCCCATTTGAGCATTAGTACAGAACCATGAATATCCACCCCAGCATGACAGCAGGTTCTGTTTTTAAGTGCCAGCGTTGTTAACTGACTCGTTGCTGAATGCTATGCTGGGTGCACTCAGCAAATACCTACCCGGCCAGTGTGACAAAAGGTAAGCTGCCTGTTCTGATGTGTCACTTACTGGTATTGGCAACGTATAGACAAGAGCAAGGAGGGTGAGCAGACTCTAGATATGGTATTCAAAAATTGAATGAAGAAAGCAGTCCTTTCAGGAAGTGAGTATATAATTCTCTATCTGAGCAGGTGAGACAGGTCTCTTAGTGAATACCTTTGTGACCTAGCACCCCCCTGCCTGCTAAATCATATCCTTTCAAATAATAAGAAAAAAACCAGACCAAAAACAAACCACAAAAAACACAGACACACAAAAAAAGAGACAAGGCAGTTGTGTGCAGATGAAGGGGACAAATCTCCAAGGGGCAGTATTGAAAAAAAGAGGTCTCTCTTCCAAAGTTTCAGCTTAAAGAACAGGAGAGTGATGTGCTTTAGCTTGCAGAGATCCTTGTTCTCAGCACCTGCTTTCTACAGCGACAAGACCAAAAGAGACCTGAACATTTCCACAAGCTCTGGAAAACACATTACATGACTGTTCCCCTTCTAATCTTGGAATAATTGCTGCAGAGTTTGTGGAAAATGCAAATAAAGATCAGGACAATTTCAGTGCAAGGCTTACCCTGCTTCAGCATTCCCATTAAATATTTTTGATACTAGCATTCTGTGTTAGATACACATCAGATAAAATTGACATTACTCCATGTAGTAGGTTAGAAATTGGGCTGCTTTTTATCTTTTCTAAATAAAGCCTTGTATTAAAGCACTTAGTAGACGCTGTGCTATAAAAATGTCTCCTCATGACAGAAAAAATTAGATTAACTATTTTAGTTCATGTATCTTTAATAAGGCAGTTCATTTCTGTGCTGCTGTCTGTCCTCATGCTACAGAGCAACCACAAGAGCTGTCATTACCGATCAATGTCCCTGAGCCCTGCAGCCAAGTGCTTTGATAACCCATCATGCTGGCACAATGGAAATAGTGTCCTTCAGACTCAGATCAATATTTATCAATTATGTGTCTGCAGCTGGTTAGAGTGAACGGAAACATGATCTGCATCACTGAAATTGAGACTGTTTTTGAGATTTTTTCTGTCCCTTCTTGGTGGATCTAAACCAGCATTCTTCAAAATGTCTGTGGTTTATTTCCTTTATGCAGCATGGGGCGTTTCATTTTTTTTTCATTTGGTAGCTGTTGAGACTGAACATAATACCCTTCTTATTTCAGATTGCATTCTGTTGAGACTTCAGCACTGGTTTAGTATCACTTACTGATTATAAGATGCTATAGAAAAGGGTCAAGTGTTAACTATTGCTGTGAACAAGCTGGTTTAAGTAGTATTTGTGGATCATTCTTTCATACCAGTATTTTTTTATTCCACGGGGTAAGAAAATACAGAGTAAACTCTTGATGCCTGAGGTATGCTTAGTAATACTGTGGCTTGGGTTTTGTCTGCGGGCAGACGCTTATGCATTTCCTAGGCTGCTCTGCTCTGCAGTAGTCTCATAACTATACAATTAATGCCCAATTTCTCTTCCTCTGTGGCTGAAATGAGCTTGTAACTTGATATGTGTAAGAGGCCACTTTAAGAGGGAGGGGGAGAAGATGATGAACAGTAGAGCAAAGCTGCAGGGGCCACTGGGGGCAGAAGATGGGAAAGAGCTGAGCTGGGGTGAATTCTTATGCCAAGGAAGCAGGTGTTGGGAGATGTGCAAAGGGCAGGCTGAAAACTCACCTCCTTTGATACTGCTTGGAAAGCTGTCACATAGAACATATAACAACTGTGCTCCACTTGCTTCTCCCACGTAGGAGCAAGGGGTTGGGCTTCTTTCCATTTCTCAGGTGCCAGTTCTGACAAACTCTTAGAAACTCCTTCACCTCTGAGATACCCACACATCTGATAAACCCACTTGATGCTGGCTACTGGGTTCAGAGATGTAAGGGGGGTGACTGACGGATGAATGGCGAGATAGATGATAAAATTCTGTGGAATATCTCTTCAAGAGAGGCAAAGAGTACATTAATGTGACAATAGGAAGCCCTTATGCAGGGCAAAATCTGCCCGGTGCCTGGCAACATTATTCAGTCCTTTCTCAGTTAATGTTTGTGCAGTTGAAAGACACAGTGTGAATCAGATTAAGGTGTTTGAGTCAAAAGTATCTAAACCTCCCCTTCTTGAGGAAACAGGTACGCTGTAAAGAATACTCTGAGAAGGTCCTCGTCCACTGTAGCATTGGAACAACTCTTTTAAAAATCCTTACCTTACCCTGATCAGGTTACTTATGTACAAGTGTCATTTCTGTTAGTATTGGAAGGTGACAATTAGTTTTGTCTTTGTACATAATCTTGCCAAGCTGATCAGGTTAGTTCTATAGGATGGTAATTTTTGTACAAATGGCAGGTGACATTTTAGGGATATTTTTGTACTGTGGCACTGGAACAGCTGAGGAATAGCTCTCTGGCCCCGTGCTGGTAGGTCTCGTAGGGTAAGTCCATTGCAAGCCATCAGCACATGGTTCTGTTGCCCACTTTACTTCAGGAAGTTCATATGAGTTGAAGTGTGTATGGGGAAAGTCTGGTTGATCTGATTTAGCTTTAGTCACACAAGGAACTCAAAGCTGACTTCAATTCCTGGCATTTCTAACAAAGAACTGTTCAGATCATGTTCTTAGGCACAGTTTTCTTTCATCTTCAGTGGATTCCTAATGCAGATGTGGAAATTTCGAATTGTAACGTGTAACTGCAAGTTGAAGCACTAAATTCCTAGGTTGCTTATTTTGACCTGGTGATATTATAACCAGTTGATTTTTCTAGGATTTTGCTTTGTGTAATAAAATCTACTCTTGACTTACCATAGGTAACTAAATTTTTCCATAATGAAGACAAGGCAGTAACAAAGTTTTTGACAGCCATTTTATTGCTTTAAGAGTAACGTGCTTGTCTTAAGTACCGTTGCTTTTGATTCATGACTAATTTGTCTATAAGGGTGCATGTTACCTATTTATATTTGCATTTAGTTAATGCTATGTGGAGTCAAATTGGACAAGTGGTGTCACCTCCCTTTAATATCCTTCTTATTTAGATGATTGTTCATGGGTTTATTTAAATGCTGTCTCTCTGTAATATGTTGTGGAATTCAGGTTTATTTATAGAAAGAATTATAAAAGGGATGAGCCTTTGAGAAGTTACACTGTCTATTCCCCCTGTCTTTGAGGATTCTGTATAACTTTAAATGCAAAAGAAAACCTCAGAAAGCAGAAGCAATGACATGTCTTGGCAGGAAACCACAGAGATTTGGGACTCTCTAGAATTGCTGCTAGTCCCAGGTGTGCCAATGCAGGGAACACTTCCGTATTCCTTGAAATAAAACCCTTATCAGTGGCATTTTGATACCATTGTTTTGGATCTGACTGTCCTCTGACAATAACTATGTGGGCAAAGGAGAACTCTACAAGATAATATGTTGAATGCCAGTCGTGTGCAGTTCCTGTGAAGTCACGTAACTAACTTGTATTTTCTCAGTCACTGTCAGAAGTAATTCAGAATCTGATGCTAACATTAAACATAAGAAAGGTAGGATCATTAGTTTTACATGGAATATATAAAATGGAAGAAAATACATTATGCATGTCTCCAGATTGCTTCCAAGTCTCTCCTAGTTGTAACATCACAAAAGCATGTTTTTCATGGAACTAATTTGGGGGGTAGGATGGGATCTATCTTACTCGGGGTCTGCAGCACTCAGCAGGTTGATCGTAGAAACTGTGGTTCTACAATAAAACAAATACACGTACGTTCTGTTGTTAGTAATTGGTATTAAATGCTGTGTGTACTTACTTCAAATATGAAGATGTGATAGGGTCAGCGTTTTTTGAGAAATTCGTGGGTTTGGTGTTAGGATTTTGCTTCATGTTTTGTGAAAGTCCAGCACAACAGTATTTGTGTGTGTCTACCTTATATTTTCCAGATTTCTACCATTTGAAAAACTGAAGTTGTAGAGTTTTTTGCTTATCTATGCTTTGAATAATTCAAGTTAATGAATGTCAATGAACTTTTTTTCAGTCACCCAGCATGGGCACCCTGATGGGGGTGTATTTACCATGCATGCAGAATATCTTCGGGGTTATTCTCTTCCTTCGGCTGACTTGGATGGTAGGAATGGCTGGAGTTCTTCAGTCCTTCCTGATCGTATTACTTTGCTGCTGTTGTGTAAGTATATAGGTAATGTAATGCATGTGATGCAACCTCTGTGAAACTACTGAGAAACTTGAGAGACTGCATTGTAGATGCATGTGTAAAGAAAAGCCAGATTTATGCTAGACACTTCTGCTGTGTTTGTATCCATGTGACTTTTTCTTTTTTTAAAATTTTTTTGCTAGTATTTCTAAACTGGCAAACTGTATCTATTTGTTCGGCAAGCAGCTGTTTTGTGTGCCTGTCCCAGACCGTGGCTGCTGGCTTTGCTGGACTAGCCTTTGCTGGAATTCCAGCTCTGCAGATGGAGGGACACCTGCATTCTTTTGTCTTGCTTTATCTGCAGACACCCATTATTTGACCTGATAAAGCAGTGGTCATCTCTCCAGCAAAAGTCTCAACAGCTTGATGATTAAATTCCTGCTACCCTTGTTTTCTTTCAGATAACGGCCCATCAAGGCAGAATAAATAGAAATACTGTATCCTATATGCAGCAGCAGCTTTGCGCTATCAAGAAATAAGTTATGTTTTAAAAAATGTTGTTGACTCAATTGCTTTCTTTTCCTTGTTTTCCCCAGACTATGCTGACAACCATATCAATGAGTGCTATTGCCACAAATGGTGTTGTTCCAGGTAAGTGTAGTTAGCAAACTTCTAGTTTGTGGTTGGTTTTTTTTGTTTGTTTGTTTGTTTTTTTTAAAAAGTTGCTATAAGCTGTTAACATGGTTTTATTTTTTTTTTTTTTTTTTTTTTTTTAAAAGTTGCTATAAGCTGTTAACATGGTTTGAGTCTAGAGAAATTTGCTTAAGCCAGGATACAAAGCCTGAATTCATATCTAGTATTTCTTCTTGGTATCCGTTACGCTAAAGATGAATTTATTTGGTTTTTAGTTACCCCTGTGGCAACAAAGAGATACTTCAATTGACAGCCCCCCCCCCCCCAAAAAAAAAGCAGATACAGTGTATGATTCTGTTGTATTCTTGTGAATATTTTACAATTTATAACAATAAATAAATGACAATATTACTCTCGTTTTCTTGTTTCATAGCTGGTGGCTCCTATTTCATGATATCTAGGTCATTAGGCCCAGAGTTTGGTGGAGCTGTAGGACTGTGCTTTTATTTGGGAACAACATTTGCAGGAGCAATGTATATCCTTGGTGCCATTGAGATTTTATTGGTGAGTAGTACCAGAGCAGTCCTGCTTTTAAGACAAATAGCATATAGAAGATACCACAGTATTCTTGCCCCGTATTTGTATACACATTTACAGGTAGAGACCAGAAGGACTCCAGTTTCTTGGTGTCCAATTCTGTACCACTTAGTGTTTCCCTTTGGAAGTGACATACTGTGTGGCCATCCAGAATGGAGGCTCTCCTGAAAACATAGGTGGTGGTATGACTTAATCAAAGGCACATGCTCATCATTGATAAAGTTGGCTCAGTTGTACTACTGAAATATCCCTTGACGTTTTCTATAAACTGAAGATTTCTGGTGAAGAGCATGTTGCAGATTGGAAAATTATTTACATTTCTAGCATAGGTACAAGATCACTGCAGTAATACAGGGTTCTGCTCCTGTGTTCCTTCAGCTTGCTTTCTTCTTGTTTCAGACATATATTGTGCCACAAGCAGCAATCTTTCATCCATCCGGTGCCCATGATGCATCCAGTGCTATGCTAAACAACATGAGGGTATATGGAACTGTATTCCTCATCCTGATGGCAGTGGTGGTCTTTGTAGGCGTGAAATATGTTAACAAATTTGCTTCCCTCTTCTTGGCCTGTGTAGTAATATCCATACTCTCCATTTATGCTGGAGCTATCAAGTCCATCTTTGATCCACCTGAATTTCCGTAAGTAATATTTCTGGGTGGGGATATAGCTTTGCCTACACGTCTAGAAGATGGGGTTCAATGGAAGTTACTTAAAACTTGTGCTTAATACATTGTCAAAGCTATCTTTTTTTGTGAATTACTTCAGATTTTTTTACCTGTATATAATGACAGCCATAGTTCTTCTACGTGCAGAGCTCATGGAATAGAAGCTTCTTAGGCTAAAATGAATTTATTATTACATTCTTCAACTGTGTTCAGTAGAATGAAGTCTCGTGGTGAGTATACGGATTGATGGAGGCTGACATTTCTCTGCTTCCAGACAATCCAGTATCTTAGTCTACAGCTGTTGAGTTAAATTTTAGCAAGACTTTTGCTGGGTTATTTATGGTAGTCAGTAGGAAGCAGTTTGGCAGGTCCATTTTCCTCAGGCCAGTTAGACATGATGTGCTGTCTTCGTGGTTGGAAACTGTGGTGGTGTGATGCAGCTGCTTGCTGAGAAATAGGGCATCTCTTAGGAACGTGGGAGGTGTGATGGTGGGGCCATGCTGGGGCTCCAGCGAAACTTTCCCTTGGTCTGAAAGCAGCTTAGTCTGCCATGGGAGTAGCCCTGCTCTGAACACAGCGCGCGCGCTCCTTGGCATATGGGCAGTTAAACGTGTAATGGTTTCTTAAACTCAGAGCTGGAGCAGCAATAACATGGGTGCATGTGTTTTACCAGAAAGGCAAACAGTAGTTCCCGATACTGCTGACAAGGGATGAATGGAATGGAAATAGTGGAGTGGAGTCTGCATAATTATTCACATCTTAAAATGTCGTGACCATAACTAAGAACTCGCAACCCTCAAGGGCTCCCTTTAAATATGTAGTGCCCAATGATTATAATGTTTTACAGCAGTAAAAATAAAACAACGTCTCTGTCTCCCCCTCATTATCTCCTGGATTGTTCTTGAATGTTCTTCCTATCTTTCTTCCTTGGGCTGCATTCCTTTTTCTTTTGCTGAAGTAACTGGGTATTGTATTGATTTTTAATTCTGGAAGGGAAGGCTTCTCTGAAGTTACACAAGCCTGAAAACCCTACAAAAATGGCCTTGTCTCTTCCATTTTCCTGGCTTTAGTGATTTATAAGACCTGTGAAACAATGAAACTTACTAAAATGGAAGAAACTTTTTTTTTTTTTTTTCCTGTGGGTGTCTTCTGGCACCAGGAAGAGAAGCTGAATGAGATTTCAGTGGCAGCAAGCTGTTACGTTCTATCATCACGTCTTGTGGAACCATCTTTGGAGAAGTGGATTAAAAATTTTCAGTGCTGGAATAAACTGTATGCGTGGTTACGTGAAACACAACAGGCACTACAGGATTTTAGCAATTATGCATAGTTGCTTCTGACAGGAAGAACCTTTGCTTATTGTGATTGAAATGTATGTTCCTAATTCTGAAGCTAAAACATCAGGGTCATTTGAGTGCTACTGTACTGAAACTGGGATAATGTGATTCCAAAGATCTTCAGCTATTCTCAATATCTAGTAATTTGAATGCTGGTGTTCTTCAGATCTCTTCCACTCCAGTAGTTCTGTTTAACTTGGGGGGGGAGGGGGGCAGGGAGTGTCCTAATCTTTTGCTTTCACTGTTTAAGGTAAATTTACCAAATTCAATAAATTACACTGATGTAGCTTTTTATACCTCTCCCAAAGTTGTTGAAAAAGTAGCTTTATACTTCTGACCCTTAAAGGAAACAGATACGCAGTCATTGTCCTGCTACTGCCATCTTTTTGAAGCTGATAAATGATGCAGCAGACTAGAGCCACTTGAAGTTTCCATGATATGAAAGAAGAATTATGGGGAAGGGCGGATTTCATTTTCCCGGTACCATACAATAACACTGTTTTTCATGTTTCCCTTCCAGGATTTGCATGTTAGGCAACAGGACTTTGTCAAGAGATCAGTTTGATGTTTGTGCCAAAACCATAGTTAAGGATAACATTACTGTGGCCTCTAAGCTTTGGGAGCTCTTCTGCCACAGTACAAACTTAACCACCGAGAACTGTGATGAGTATTTCCTAATGAACAATGTCTCTGAGATAGCAGGAATTCCAGGAGCTGCTAGTGGCATTTTAAAAGGTATGATAGAATATTTTTTTTTCCCCTTAAAGAGGAGGCATGCTGAGCAGTTGAAATGCGTTGAACTGTTCCCTGCTGGTTAAGAAAGAGGGACTGAAGAAATGTAATTACAATGAAGAAAATTATCTTCAATTAAGAAAACCAAGTCTTACAATCTTTAAAAAGAGTAGATGGCACTTTTGTCCTGATACAGTACTTGTCTGCTGTAAAATTGATTAAATTTGCCTTGTACATCTCATAATTTCAGCAGAAAGTCAGCTATAATGATGAGCTATGCTAACATGAGTAAGTTGTTGAAATTGTTCAGAACTCTGTGTAGCTATGACTCTCCATTTTAGATGGGTTAAGATTATGTCCTGAAAGATAAGAGTACGTGTGTAAAAATAAGTGTTATCTCCTTCTTTGACCACTCCTGAATGTAATATCGTTGAAAAGCATTCATTATTGAAGTGAACTCCAGAGAACAGTTGCTTTGTGCAGGTACTGAGTGCTGAAGGTTCCTGTTTCACAGAAAGCAGTAGTCTAGTTTCTGAAATGGACTCAGCATTTATTAGTGAAATTTCAACTACCAACCATATAATTCTGTAATTCTTCCAGTGTCTAAAGAACAAATACATCTAGAAAGCTGGTCAATATTGCTGCTTTGGATTCTTTTGAGATCCTTTGTGTGGGTATGGTGGTTTATTAACAATACTCTGTATTTATTGGGGTTAAAATAGGTGTGAAGTTAAAAGAATGTTACATTTAGTATTACTAAAGGATAAAAAGTACTTAGACTTCTATAGGCTATTCATACATATTTATTGTGTTTGTTACAGATTCCCTTGAAAGCCTGCAATGTAAATTTTCTTTCATGTAACTTGTATATGCCTTAATTTGTGTTGATCACTGATGTGCATGAATTGCATTTGTAATCTTCAGTTGTAGACCCATTATAATGAGAACAGGTTTGAACTGAGATGTGCTTTTCTTTTCTGTGGTGTGATAACACTGAAGACAACTTATGGAGCAACTATTTGGAGAAAGGAGAGATACTGGAGAAAGCGCATCACCCGTCTGTTGATGTAGCAGGCCAGAAGAGCAACCTTCATCTGTATGTGCTTTCAGATATAGCTACTTCATTCATGGTGCTGGTTGGCATCTTCTTCCCTTCAGTGACTGGTGAGAATACTGGGACAAGAGGGCATCTTGGGTCTCTGAGCTTTCTTTTCTCCCTTGATCTTACATCCAAAATATATTTTCAGGTATCATGGCTGGTTCAAACAGATCAGGGGACCTCAAAGATGCGCAGAAATCCATTCCTGTTGGAACAATTCTTGCTATTGTCACCACATCGCTAGTCTGTATCCTTTTAAAATTAGTCCTGGCACGTTGTAAGTGACTGGGATGAATGACTGTGTATCTGATTTGTGGAACTGCTTTCAGGTGACTACATTATCATTGTGAGTATGATTGGTCAGTGGACGAAAAACCCCAACAGTCCTCGAGCTGAAAGCATCAGAATTATTATCCTGTTGTTTCCTGGCCCCCTTTTTGTGTTGGGTTTTTTGTTTCATTCCTTTGCATTTCTGTTGCTTTTCTTTGCTATGTAGTGGTCTATAGCTTTTCAGACTGGTGGAATACAGGTATATATTTTTTTAGGATGCAGTGGACCATTAAGTGGAGAAGGGGGGGGGGAGGGGGAGGGAAAGGAAGAAGGCAGCTTTTAGTTTGAGTGACATTAAGGAGTATATGCTTTCTTGAACATCTTAGGGCAAGATAAACTAGAGTTAGGAATTAGACTGGATGTTTCCCAAGTGGGTTTTTTGGTAGTGGTGGGGAAAGGTTCACGTGTAGAGTCAGCCGCCAAGTAGTACCAATGAATTTATGTATTTGTTTTGAAGCCAGTGAAACAATACCAGATTACATCAGCATAGAGGGCTGTATTTTTTTCTTTTTGCCCTTTGATTTTTAACACAGTCATTTGGTTTAATGCTATTCCGTGATTCTTAGACAGATCCCCAGCTGGCATGCATGGAAGTGTTACAAACACTGGGCTCGGTAGTGAGCTCCACATAGCTGTGAGTGACTTGTCATCTCCTGCCTGTTTCCACTGAGGCTGGAGTACTTAATTTGCAGAGTATGAGGATGTTCCTCATACCAGATTTCTAGGTGCTGAGTGTGTGTTCCGAGGAACAGCCTTTGTCCCAGTTGAAGTTGCTGGGTTTTGTATGTGGTTAAACTCTTCAGGGCTTATGCCTGCAGGAGCTCTGCTTGACTGTCTTAATCTCTTCTCTCCTGCTAGAGAAGAAATGAAGCCAAGGTCTTTCAGCTTCAGCTACCTGTTGCTCACCTAAACTACAGTTTATCAACATAGGAGATTAAAAAAAAAAAAAAAGGAAAGGCAATTAATACGAGCAAGGACTTCCAAAAATTCTTTGTAAGAGCTTTCTGTATAAATCCTACCCAAAGGGCAGCTAGTGGAGATGGTGTCTCTCCTGGAAATTCTGCTGTTTTGAACCTGCCAAGCTGTAAATCAGGATCCCAGCTTGCTTGTCTCAGCTTCTTAGGAGTGCAGCCTCTTCCAATGTTACTTTGGGAACTGACCCTGTACCAAGAAGTCTGCATTTCCTATGAACATACGAAATATCAAAGCAGGTCGCAGACGTAACCCCCAGCTCTAATGTTAAAATCTTTGCAGTTCAAAACTTACTTTGTGGTGGGTAACTTTATACCTAGATGTTAATACGCCACCCAGTGGAAAGTTTACATCATAATTTTTAGGAGTGATCAATGTTTCCCCTTTTATTACTCTTTGTATTTCACAATTGCATTTCAGAGGTAGAGGGTAGAGTTTAGGATTTAACCATTCCTGTACACTTTAAATCACAAGATCAAAAAGTTCACTGGAATGCCAGATCCAAAAAACCCAAGGTATTTGTACTCCCGCATGCAGTAGTAGTACAGTTTAATAAAACCCCCAATATTCCAAGACTTACTGGTGATGTGAATGCCATCAGAGACCACAAAATGAGAAAGTGCAAGGTAATGATTTGCTGTATGTTCAAAATAAATAACTTCAGAAGAAATTATAAGTAAACATCAATTTAATCTGCTAGTGTAGAACAGAAACTGATATTAAAATATCTTTCTTTTCTCATTCTTTGTCTGAACATACCTCCTTTATCATAACATTTAAAACTATCTTTTTAAAAAATTGAGACTTAAAATAGTAACTTTGTCACTTTAATATTAGAAGGTACGTATGAGCAGCGAGACATTAATTTACTCACCAGCTTTACCGTGTGCTTATGGAGCTGCTGCAGTGCAAATGCTGTGAGACAGAGGCACATGTTGAACTTTCCACAGTAGTTTCTATGGTTGTTTTCATCTGCCATGTCTAACTAAGTCCTGCTTCCTTAGCATACTCTGTACTCAAGACTTCAGTTGTGTATTGTTATTTGGAGCCTGCATCGAAGGTGTAGTCCTGAGAGATAAGTAAGTTTTACTGCTTTAATGCTCCCCTTTTTCTTTTTTGCAGGGATGGGTGTTCTTTCCCATCTTCTCTCCTCCCCTCCTTCCCTCCCCCCCCTTTTTTTGGCTTTTCCTTCTGGGTGCCTTTTAAACCATGTTTGTATGTCAATTGTAAACAACATTTTAGGAGTCTTCTTGTAGCTGATTTGATACTGATTTCCCATCCTATGTCTTAATTCCTCCCCTGCCCCAAACCTATTTTGTCTTGAGTTGGGGTACTCCTTCAGAGATCTGATCCTAACAGTAAACTATAAATTTCCATTTTTTCTTTCTCTTTCCTAGGGAAGCAAGATACGAAACAACAAAAATTCTATTCCCCCCCTTCCTTTTTTCCTTCTCCAGATGAACCTTAATTTTTTTGCCTTGTTTGTTGTCCTCTTTTTGTTAATTGCTGAGTTTGGCAAAATTACTCTTTGCAAACTGTTTTTTGGCTTCACTGCCATCTGAGGTACTATACTGATTTTTGTAAAAGCACTGGTGATGTCAACGGTGTATGCCAAATAGCTGAAGTGATTTCAGCCTACAGTATATTAGAAAGTAGCTTATAAAGTTGCTCTAATGTTTCTTGTGCTTACTCCCCGAAGTCAAGAACCCAGTATAATTCCCTAACCTATGCCAAAGAAAAACCTTAAAGGACAGGCAGATAGCACACTTCTGTATCTGTATATGTTGTATTGCTCATAGTGGTATTCATAGGAAGAAGTATTTCTTCATAGCATTTGTGATGATTTTCTTGCGTAGAAACCAACTTAAGAAATGCAACCAGACATCCGCAACTGGACAAAGTTTGGTATTTGGTTATCTCTGCCCTGGGATTGTTAGCTGTCAAACATTTCTGTCTGTAAACCCAGTAACAGTGTTCCCAGTACGAGAGTCTACAATTGCTTTTTCTGATAGCTTCCCTCATGTTGATGGACAAGCAATGAAGTGCTTATGAATATAATTCAGAAAAAAACCCACAAACAAAAAAACCCCAAAGTCTTCTGTAGGGGATGTATGATACTGGACTTTGTTGGGTGTTTTAAACTTTAAACTTACTATTTTGTTAAGAATTGCATCTTTCTAGGTGAAAGTGGAAAATGATGTTGTGATAATAATGTAAGAGTTTTATGATACAAAATCAAAAGGAAGTGTTTGAACTGTTGAAATGTTGAAATCGGGCTGCAGATTCATCCTACCTGTGTTCAGAAGTAACTCAGATTGTTTACTATATTTCTATATTTTCTAGTCAAGAAAATATGTAATATTTAATAATATATAAATGACATCTTAAAACTGACCCAAAAAACCAAATGTGAGTGTCAAAATACTCCTTTGAATACAAACATCTCACCGTTCCTCCCTGCAGGTACGGCGATGCAGTGAACAAGAACTTAGTGGTGGGCACCCTTTCGTGGCCCTCGCCATGGGTCATTGTGATAGGATCCTTCTTCTCTACCTGTGGAGCGGGTTTGCAGAGCCTTACTGGAGCCCCCCGGCTGTTGCAGGCGATAGCAAAGGACAACATCATTCCTTTCCTCTGGGTTCGTACATCTTAAAGAAAAAAGGTGGGGGGGAAGGGGAGGGGTGGGAAGAAAAAAAGAAAAAGCATTCTGTACGTAGTAACTAGCCAGCTATTTGACTTTGGGCTCTTGGACATCAGATTTATTTTCCCTAGTTTGCTCAGCATTGAAGTGAACGTCAATACTTTTTATTTTAATGCTTTGGGGTTTTTTTATTTAAAAACTAGGAATAATTTGAAAGGAGTTTGAATATATGGTAACTTTATGAGAAGTCTAACATCTAATTCAGTGAAGCACAGAAAGTCATTAGAATAATTTGACTCCTTGCTCTAGAGAAAGAAGTATGTGGGAAAATTACTATTGCTTTTTAAAATGTAATTTTTTTTTTTCATTGTAACCTTATAAATCCTTGGAAGACATGCTTAATGTTTCTGTTTCTTCAGATTTTTGGTCATGGAAAAGCGAATGGTGAACCGACATGGGCTCTTCTGCTAACAGCATTAATTGCTGAGCTAGGGATCCTTATTGCTTCGCTTGACATGGTGGCCCCAATTCTCTCTTTTTAGTTTTGCCAATTTGATTGTCTTTCAGAATCATACATTAAACCAGTAAAAGAAATTACTGGAGCTTGGGTTCCACTTGTATTGTTTCTATGAATTCTCTGACTTCAGGCCCTACATGTAAATCTGCTCTGTAGTATTCTGTGAATACACAAGTTTTTAGTATAGCTGGACTGTTATTTTTTTGGGGCAATGTTATTTTTATCAAGAACAAAGATAGCATTGATGTCATGGATAGACATAACTTGAAACAATTAAAAAACTGCTGTAACTACTTTATACTGATAGTTCAGGCTAATAAAAATCAGAGGGATAGTCACATGTGACAGGGTAGCCGTCTTTTGACTAAATCATTCATGTGATTATAATATGTGCCAGAATCTATAAATGCCTGTGCTAAAAGGTTTTGCACCTTTTTCTTCTTGCTTCTGCAGGTTTTTCTTGATGTGTTACCTCTTTGTTAATCTAGCATGTGCGGTACAAACGCTTCTTAGAACTCCAAACTGGCGGCCCAGATTTAAATACTATCACTGGTAAGCAAAAGGCCAGCACGTTCAACGCCTGCTCCATAAACTACAGCATGGGTTTTAGAAGAACTCTATCCACGAGGGTTCTGGGCATCTTTTATTTTTCTGGGTATCAGCTCCAGACAAGAGTACATCAATGTAATATTCATAGTGGGCAGACCCAGGAATTCAATGGCATGAGAGCGTCACTCCAACAACAGGATACTAAAACTGTTGGGGACTGGGGAGATTCCTTGCAAGCTTTACTTTCACTGCCAGTTCAGAACAGATAATTTAAAGAAAAAAAAGAGCAAGAGAACAGTTGACTTGTTTTTAATCTTTTCAACCTATTACTCACTGCTATCTTTGCTTTTTGTTTCAGGGCCCTCTCATTTCTAGGCATGAGTATTTGCCTGGCACTGATGTTCATTTCCTCTTGGTATTATGCTTTGGTAGCTATGCTTATTGCAGGCATGATTTACAAGTACATCGAATACCAAGGGTAAGTATTAACTGGATTGAAAAGAGCAGGAAAGAGATTGGGTCTATTTTTTATGAATTATCTCTGGCCTTCACATTTGGTGAAGGAACTCTCCAGAGATATGACATAGAGGACTTCCCTTATTAGTTCAGTTTTTATGTTTTACTGTGTCAGAGTTAAACAGAAGCCCTTGAAGTGCTTTGTGGTTAAGCCTCTAAAGGTGTTTGGTGAAACCTGAGAGTCACAGGAAGCAGAGACCTGGGTTGGGATCTACCCTTCTACTCTCTGGCACACGTAATTACTTCAGGTGCTCAGGGCCTGAAGGCAGCCACCTTATTCCACTTTATCTGTTGCAAAGGTCTGTCTGGAACAGTCCTTGAAAAGCTGAATCTGCAGGTTAGGTTGCCTGAGACTGCTACTATCTGATGGAGTCAGGCTGTAGTATGGCTGTATAGCTTAATTTTAACAAATCAGGTGTTGAAATGCCTGTTTATGCTTGGGAAGCATTCTCTGTAGTGGTGTGTTGTTTACAAATGAAATGCAGAATGTGTTGTGGTATACATTTGACTGAAACATTTGCATTTCTGATATGTGGTAAGTATCACAAATGTGCATGTACAAATGATAAATGTGCATGTGATGTATGCTACGTATCACATTACCTTATGATGAGTTTAATAATGAGGTCTCTGTAGCATGACTGTAAGTGTGCAATTATGCACTCATGAAACCATATGTTGGCTAAATTGTGTGTTCTTCACAGTGCAGAGAAGGAATGGGGTGATGGTATCCGGGGTCTGTCACTCAGCGCCGCAAGATACGCCTTACTCAGACTGGAGGAGGGCCCTCCACACACAAAGAACTGGAGGTACTCATTTTAGACTAATAAAATGCACTGTCATGACTATCACTTAAGGAATTAAACTGGACTGCAGACAAGATGCCTCATTTGTGAATTAATTTAATGCCCAGGATATTAAAGAAAAAAAATAATCAAGTAGTGTGTCTGAGGTAAGCTGCCCTGTCACTGCCCAAGCCCTCCTGTGTGGGCAGAACTTTTGCGTCCTCTGGATCTTTAATTGACCTCTGACTTGGTGAATTCAGAAGTGGAACTGGGGGAAACTGTGGAGATCTCAGAGTACAGAGGTCCAGCCAGAGGCCCGCTGTAATTTGTGCTGGGGACACAAAGAAGACACTGCTGTCATTCTAGCATTAAAAACTGTAACAGTGGCCAACGTTTTTTCCTCTGGCTTTGCGTGTTGAAGACAGATTAAGTGGGCAAGAACCCTTCTCTCAGTTATGCATTGCACAACTCTTAGGCTCTGAACAAAAGGACTAGGAATCTACTAAAGAATTCTTGAGAATTTTACACTTGCTCAACCACAGCTTAAGAGAGAAAATAACTGAATTGATGCATAGTGATACCATAAGGGACAGAAAGTAGGTGGCATCTGTGTTTAGATGAAAATATTCATGTTTCCCAACTGCTTGGCACAAGCATCCAGATCGATCTGGAAGGACAGCCTTGCAGTATGAACACACCGTGTGCTGTAATAGTACTTACAAGAGCCTTGAAAACCAACCACGTAAATAAAATACTAATGCAAGCCTCTTAAGCTAAGTACGTGGCTGTCAAAACAATGCAGCAGCAGAATCCACTCAATCCTTTAAATCTGCTTTGAATCAAGGGAAATAAAATATTAATTAAAACCCCTCTAACGTGTGAGATGCAGAAAGAATGTACCGTTTCAGAGTTAATATTCAAGCTCAATTAAAATTATGAGAGGGGCAGTTTTTTGGAATTGTTTTTGTTAAAACCCTAGTAAAAAATACGTTCCCCTTTTTATTTTCTCCAGGCCTCAGTTGCTGGTGCTTCTGAAACTTGATGAAGATTTGCATGTAAAATACCCTAGATTGTTGACTTTTGCATCTCAGCTGAAAGCTGGCAAAGGTTTGACTATCATAGGATCGGTGATCCAAGGGAATTTCTTGGAGACTTACGGAGAAGCCCAGGCTGCTGAACAGGTCAGTGTCTTAAACAGCTTCCTAAAGTAAAAAGGGGGTGGGTGGGCAGATAGCTTAAAAGTCTTGTGACCATAGATGGAAAAAAGCATTATCGGTAAGGCCTCCGTGAAATACAAGACTAGTTGAGCAGTGCTGCAGCTGTTCAGTAAAGGGCTTGCAAACACCTTCTGGCTGCCAGTGGTGGCTTTGGGAGCATCACGAGGCCAATGCTTGCACCTTGTGTAAACAACCTTGGTGCATAAAACTGTCTTCGTTTGTAAGAAAGAATTACTGTGGAAGTTTTTGTATGATGATTAATGAAGGGAAGAGGACTACTGAGTTTTTTGAACATACCAAGAAACATTTTGGTAACCGTCAATTATTACAAACTTAGCAAATGTGCTCTGCCTCTTTCAGTGTGGTGATCTATTACAAAAAGCATTGAAGGATGGTCCTGAAAATTCATTAATAAATCATTTTATCTTCCTCACTATGTAAACATGACATCGTAGCCCTGTTTACATCTGTGTAGTATCAGAACATTGCTGTTTTCTTCCCCAGAGGCTTTTCATACAGGAAAAGTGTTACAAAGGGAAAACTAATTCATAGGCCTATACGTTGACATAGTTTGTTTAGTTTTTAAACAAACAACAGCTATGGTATTCTTGATAGGTGGGTGGTGGTGGTGGTTAGTGTTTATATTTGTAAATTGAATGTAATAACACAACATAGAAATCTGAAACTGGAAATCCACGTGAAGTTAGTTAACCTTGGGTTTAAAAAGGTGAATGTTTTAGGATTAGAAAATGGAAAGTGAGATAGTAACACAGGTATCACTAACTACTACTATGAATAAGAGATTATAGCACAAACCAAAACACACTCATCTTAATCTGTTAGACATAGTTATGTTTGGAAGGGAACTAGGTATGTTTTAAACAAGTATTGTTCACAATTAGTGGGTATTTCTCTTCTGTTTTATTAAGGGAAGTGGATGAGCAGAACTCTGCTTTGAAATGTGTTTTACCTGTGGGCATGTGAACCAGGAATTTACATCACAATCATGTGATAGAGAAATACTTAAAAGTTCCTTTTGGTTGTGAGGTTTTTCCTTGTCTGTCTTCCAGACTATTAAAAATATGATGGACATTGAGAAGGTGAAAGGATTTTGTCAAGTAGTTGTAGCCAATAAAGTTCGAGAAGGAATTGCCCACTTGATCCAGTCCTGTGGACTAGGTGGCATGAAACATAACACTGTGGTTTTGGGATGGCCATATGGCTGGAGGCAAAGTGAAGATCCAAGGTCATGGAAGACATTTATAGGTGAGTTTTAAAGGTTCTGTGTGATCAACCGTTGTGAGCAGAGATGTTTATTACACATATGGTACACACAGGGGATGTTAACAGAATCCTTGTGAAATCAGTTTTGGGTTTTAGTCTGTTTTTTCTAGTATTGATTGTGATGTAGATAACTCCTCACAAAACTCCTCTATGTTTGAAATACCACTTCTTGTAGGTAAAAGACCTATGAAGGATCTTCAAAGATTAATCTAGCAGCTAAATTCATCTGTCTAATGAATGCTTAAAAAATTATGGACTTGAGAGATGGTGTTTGTATGGCAAACTATGATTTGTTTCCTAGATAAGTCTCTGCCTTTTCACTGTCCTAACCTATCCATGTCTCTTCACTATGGAGCTAACGCTCTCCTTGCCTACATCCCTCTCCTTCCCCTACAGTCCAGTTAAATGCAGTCAAATTAGAACCGAGCAGATGCTTTGTCCCCTTACTTAGCTTTGAAAATTGCTGCTTTTATTTCTGATATGAAATAGGGCTTGTGTTCCTGTAAGTCTGCTTTATCTTACCTTTGTCATTTAGTCCAACCTGTCTATACAAGCCTTGCTGTACATACTTTTCTTTATGTAAGAGATTACTTTTATCGTTTGCTGACATTTGCTCGGTGAGTAACTTTTTTTTTTTTTTTTTTAAAACCGTAGATCTCTGTAGCAGCATTTGGAGTAACGATCTGTTCTTCCCCTGTTGGGCAGGTACTGTTCGCTGCACAACTGCAGCCCATCTGGCACTGCTGGTTCCCAAAAATGTGTCTTTCTACCCCAGCAACCATGAGCGTTACAATGAAGGCAACATTGATGTGTGGTGGATTGTGCATGATGGAGGCATGTTGATGTTGCTTCCTTTTCTTCTCAAACAGCACAAAGTAAGGAGCCAGCCAGAGTGTTTGTCACCCAGCTACTTCTGTGTGCATTAGTTTAAAGAAACAAGGTCCAGTAGTGGAGCCTGTATTGATAAACAAGCGTGGATATATTGATAAGTTTCTGTTTTGTAGAGCAAAATATTATTGATTTGAATGCTGAGAGTTTGTGTTCCCTCACCAGGTCTGGAGAAAATGCAAGATGCGAATTTTTACTGTAGCTCAGATGGATGATAACAGCATCCAAATGAAGAAGGACTTGGCTACTTTCCTCTATCAACTCCGAATAGAGGCAGAGGTGGAAGTGGTAGAAATGGTAGGGGATTTGATTTGTCACTTTATGATGCAAATGGTGGTATTTGGTTATAACCTGGTTACAAGCACACCATTTTTTTCTTACTTCTGCAGCACAATAGTGATATCTCAGCATATACTTACGAGAGAACTCTTATGATGGAGCAGAGATCTCAGATGCTGAGGCAAATGAGGCTGACAAA
>NW_009259531.1:3860847-3884638 GCF_000687185.1 Egretta garzetta | reverse complement strand
GGGAAAGAGAGGTATGTAATTTGTGGCTGCTTTGCTGTGGGCTGCTGAGGTGGATGACACAAAGTGCCTTCCTGGTAGTGTTTTATATAGCCACTGCTTAAATTTAACTCCTGCGTCCTAAAGATGTGAGGGAATGCTGTCAGTGTAGTTTTTTTGTTACCCAGAATTGCATGTAGTCATTGAGTAGCCTGGCTGTACTTGCAAAACCATGTTAGAAATTTCTTGTTTTGGGGGCAAAATGATGGCAGCATCCTGTAGAAACAATTTCTGTGTTTCCCTTTGCAATGTGATACTCGATGACCTAAGGATGTAAGTCTCATCCCTTTCTTAACATTGTTTTTGCTTTATATGGGATGTCTGGGGTTTGTCCCAATTTATCGCATATCCTGTTTTCGTCCTGAAGATTTCGTTCCAGTTTGGACACGTAGCTACGAAGGGTGCAGATGATATAATTTTTCTGCATGTGTTTGTCCAACTTTTTTTTTGTTGTCACTTTTGAGTCAGACTTGTCCATTGTTTCAGACCATGTTATGATATGACATAGACCACCTTTTTTTCTTGTATAGATACAGGCCTCTGTTAGTCCAAATTCTGCATGACTTACGCCCATCAAAGCTGTTCAAAGTCAGTTTGATTAAGTAAGATTATTGGCTAGGGCAGATGCCTGGTATCAGAGCTGTCCTAAATGCTAAATTGACTGTACAAAATAAAGGATACAATGGAACAAAAAGTCTTTCATTGCTTAAACAGAACCAGCAAATGTAAAATAAAGTCTTGGAGTTCAGTGTTGTTCATGTGCCCTCTAGGCTCAGCTGGTAAAGGATAGGCATTCAATAGCACGTCTGGAGAGCCTCTACTCAGATGAAGAAGATGAGGGGGACCCAGTTCCTGAGAACATCCAGATGACCTGGACAAAAGAGAAATGTGATGCTGAGAAGCGGAACCGAGGCAGTGCTGTGGGAAGCTTTAGAGATCTCATCAGCATTAAGCCGTGAGTCTTGTCAGAGTCAACAGCTTGCACCTCCTGAAACTCTAGATGTGCTGTGCTTTTATGATCTTTTGTCCCCTAATCCTTGGTTTAGACTTGTGCAATAAATGTAGAGACCTGACTACTGAAAAGACAGCAGTTAGCCTCCTGAGAAATCTCTAACTGATGTGTGGCACACATCCCTCAATATTTTACTTGGTATAGTCAACTTCTAAGTTGGAGCCATTAAATCCTATCTTAACTTTCCTTCTGTCTCCCAAATACCTCAACAAAACACACAATTAACCAGGCTGATAATTTCACTAATCTAATGTGTAGCGGGGATGTTTAACGCAGCAAGGAAGATGCCGTGGAGATGGTGATGAATGACTGTGAATAGATTATGTGTGTGATAAAACCCTACGACAGGCTTGCTGTTGAAGGAGCACTGACACGTAACAACAGCCTTAGTATTACCACGTGTGTGCCCCTTGAATAGCAACAAGTAAAGCTCTATTTGTGGCTTTGGTATAAAAACGTGTGAATCTCCCATGACCTCTTTGATGTACTACATCTCACAGGAAGAGTTCATTCAGTCAGTTTTGCATACTTGGCAAAGTTCCAGATTTTCCTTCCTAATAAATCAGTGAGAATTCAAATCTGGTTTAGGATGAATCATACATAGTTTATATACTGTAGAAATTCTGCTGAATTTGGTGTTAACTACCTGTACTTTTTCCTCTTCCATGCTTTCAGAGAGTGGGAAAACTTGTAAGTTTGTTACTTAACTTAGAAGTACATTAAGGTGGTTGAGAGGGAAGACTTCATTTTCTCAGCTAAAAGCAGGAAAACGATATGTATGGAAAAGGAGTTAGAGTTGAGCAGCCTTAGCAAAGTTTTTTAAAGGGAGCAGGATTAGCCTGCTTAAGCTACATATCATTGTCGATAACACGTAACAAACTACAAGAGTTGTCCCAATAAGAACTAAGTCAGGACAGAAAACAATTACAGGTCTGAGGCTGTTTTCTGAAGCGGAGTATGACACGAGAAGTGGGAAACATCCCTCATTTAGAGGAGCTCTCGTTCCACAACACTGCTATGATGTTGTTTCTGGCAGCTTCTAACAACACTAAACAAATCCTTTCTTACAGCCTACACCTTCAAATCACTGAGGAGATGGCAATTTTAAATGTCACTTTAGAGAATACCAAACCTTTAGTTTTCAATTACTTTTCCAAAACCGTATGTAGTTAATGACGGTGTGTTTTTTCTGGTGTTAGTTTCTTCCTCACTTCCTGTAAACATAATCTGGCCTCTGTGTTGTCCCTGGCTTTCTGAAGCTCACTTGGTGAAGACAGAGGATGTCCTTGCTTTAAATTAAATAAGAACAGGAAATAACAGAGAGGTAATTCAAAGTGGGTAAATGGTGTTAGTATAATAAACGTTATTCTTACCCTTTGCATCTTCTGTTTTCTGTGTATATAAAATACTTCTTTACTAACCTTGCTGCTCTTCCAAATATTCAGGTTTGCAAAGACCTTCACTCCTAACATGTAAAGCTGAATTAACAAAACTAGATTCATATCTGATTCATTTCTACTAGCACTTGTTTTTAATATATTAAAATGAAGAAAAAAACCAACTGGAAAAATCCTCAAAGCTGCAAATATATTCTCCCTTTGATAAGTCTATCTCTGTATTGCTTTTCCTTTCACGTTAACAAAATAATGGTTGATTTCCTGTAGGAAGGAAACATTGCCTGGCTCAAACTCCCCAACGGATGCTTTCCAGTTCTGTTACTGCATGAATTGCTGTTATTTTGTAATGACATATTCTGAATAATTAATCCTGTTGCCTCTCTTAGCCTGGATTCTTAAGGAGCAGGGGCTTGTGAGATCACGCTGCATCTATTCCCTTCTCTCTCATAACTTTTGAATCAAGTGGCTACTCAAATTTGAAAGCATGATTGAGATTTTTAAAGATACTTGGGTCATCAGTTTTTCTTGCAAATAGCCAGGCAGAGAGGTTGATTAGTTTCCAACTGAAGGAAAGGTTAAAATTCTTACTGTACACTGGAAAAGCCCCTCAGCAGGCATACAGCCAGCCGTTTGTAGCCTGCCTTCCAGCCTGCAAATGGGTAGGAAACCTGGCTTTCTCTGGAGATGTCAACTGCTGTTCAGCACAGAAAGACAAGTGTACTTGTGGGAGGCGTGGACTGAGTGCAGCAGTGCCAGTCTCTTACTCAGTTCCAACGGGTCTCTGAGAAAGACTTTTCCAGTACTGAGTCCGGAGAGGTGCCTGGTCTGTGCTGCCATGGGAGTGAGGGGATCTGGAGGGGGCTGCCAGAAGGGACGGCTCTGCAGTCACAAGTGTCCATGGTCAAAGAGCATGTCCCCTTGTGCAAATGCCTTTTAACTTCCTATGCGAGACTGTAAATCATCTTTATAAAATACACTTCTTGAAGAGCAATATAACTCTGTAAACTGGAGACTTGACTCCAAGAGTCTTAAAACCAACGGACCTGAAGAGTACCTGAAGAACTCCGAAATCTCTTTTGTATCTTCATCTTTAAGTTTGACAAATTTTACTGTGTGTTGAGTTCACATTTATCAGGGTATTTAGGAGGTTTAAGGTATGCTTTTAAGGGCCTTTTTAACAATTCAGTTTTCAGAGGCATGTTTCTAACAGTAAGTCTGAATGTGCTTCTTCTACAGGAACCAGTCTAATGTCCGAAGAATGCACACAGCAGTGAAGCTGAATGAAGTTATTGTAAATAGATCCCATGACGCCAGACTTGTTCTCCTCAACATGCCTGGTCCTCCAAAGAATACTGATGGTGATGAAAACTGTATCCTTTCAGGCAAGGCCTGGTCCACGTAGAAGATACTCCTGTAATTGTGCTCTTTAATGCTTTTTGCCACAAATGCTGTCAAGCTGTCATAGGTGACAAAGTCTCTGCTGACTGGAGGGTACTGGCTCGTGGTTGTTCTGTAGTAATTGCTTAAAGTGTAAGTTGCCACTGGATGCTCTGGAAGCCTTGTAGGTTTGAAATCAGTCTTGTCTAAATTCTTATTTGATTTTATTTATTTATTTATTAAACTTAATTTAATCAGATTTATTTAATTTAATTCTCAGTAGTGGATGTAGCAGATGTTTAAGGTGGCATTCAACAGCAGCCTGCGCTCTGGGCAGGGCCATGTCTGAACTTGAGTGAACAGGAAATCAGAGGGTGTGTTGCAGGTGTCGCTCACACGTCAGAATTTGGGAGCTTAGCTCCAAGTGTAGTGCTCTGGTAAGATTAAAATTCAAACCCAGAGTATTTAGGCACTTAGAGGGATGCCTGCACTGTGCCTCTAAGCAAGGCCAGAGCTGAGGGGTGTGATCCGGTGAGCCTGTTGGCACCACTGTTCTCTGTCCACAGCTGCTCTTCAGCCTGGGCTTGTACCATTAAATTAGCAAGCCTTTCACTGGCCTGTGCCAAAAAATGCATGCACAAGTTGCAAATCACAGACCAAACAATTGTCTTCTCCTAAATCTAAAAGTAGTATCGAAATCTCCTGAAAGCAGTAGTAGTAACACCTGTTTCACAACAGTATGCTTGCCACAGAAAGGATAAAACCATTCCCCTTAGCATAAAGGATTTTCAGTCACAGCTACTACAGCTCAGGAGAGATTTTAAACTTGAGGTTATGGGTGAGGATGCTTGTTCCCTCACCCTTCCCTGGAGAGGCTGAGCCACTGTGACTGGAAAACACTCAATGTTGACGAAGAGCGGCTGGGAGGAAGTGTGACTGCGTAACCTGGTACCACCAGCATCGCTGACGGGCTCAGCTTTGGGCAGCGGCAGGTTCATTTTGCAGCTGCCTGAAACTGTCTCTGCCCAACATGGGGGCAGCCCCTGGTGTCATGTCTCAGAGGATACCCCTGCAGCCTCCTCGCTGCCAAAAGCCTTGCTGTGTAAACCCAATACAGAGGCTAATCACTGTGTATTTGGGGCTTGATGTTTCTTTTGTCCTTAACTTTACTGAAACAGACATGGAGTTTCTTGAAGTCTTGACTGAGGGTCTGGAGAGAGTACTACTTGTTAGAGGAGGCGGCCGAGAAGTCATCACAATTTACTCCTGATTTAGTACAAGCTTCTAACGCTGGTCTACATTTACCTTCTTGGCGATAACGGACATTCCAGTTTTAAATGGAGAAGAAAAAAAGGTTTTTTGCCTAACTTTCTCCTCATCCAGTCCTATTCATTGTCTTTCCATTTGCAACATACATATCTTTTGGGATTGTAGTATTGTTACACCATCCAATTAGAAACATAAGTTAATTGTGAAGCTGCCACATTATTCAGTTTCTGCTTAGGTACTCCAGCATTTGTGCATGTAGCTTTAACACTAAACCTATTTTTAGTCAGCACTGCTATGTGCAGTATTTTTAGTAACTGTATGTAAAGTTAGGACATGAAAGCCAGTTACTGTAAAAAGATTTTAAAAGCTTTTTATATTAGGTTTGGGGGATAGAATTACATTATATAGCAGCTAGTTTCTGCTGAAGTTCAGCTATAAAGCATTTTCTAAGAGCACACTAAATTGTAAGAGAGGACTGAAAAAGCTTTGTTTTTCTGGGTTTATTTCCAGAACTAAACTCTCAGTATTGGGTTAAGAATTTATACTTTTAATACATTTATTGATAGAGATTTAAATAAATTATGTTGATATAGTTGAAATTATGTATGTAGCTTGCTACAAATTGTGTTGCTTCTGAGACTTAAGGTTCTGTGAGGCCAGATCCCTATTTATTTTTGTATTTATTTGTCAGAAATATTGGATATGCAGATGCAGGCTGTTTAGGATAACAGAGATCTCACAGTAAATCTTGATTCATCAGTGGATTGAAGGACCAGTCCTGTGCAGTTTTTCCATGCTTTAAATTTCTTGCAGACCATCCATCAAAGTACATTGAGCATGTTGGAGTCCCGTGTGCAGAGCCAGGTGCTATGCTGCACGCACCGCGATGGGATTGCACTTGCACAAGTACAGGGGACCTGCTGCTTCATTGTATGCTTTATGCCCTTAGAGGAAAAAGAAGAAAAGAAGACCTGTATTAACCAATAAGTCTCTGGAGATTTTGTCAAGCCCGTTGAGTTGTACTTTATGTACAGAACGTTCGTATTTTTTCAATAAAATGTTGCATACACTTTGAACCTATTCTCTGTGTGCTGTGGTGAATTACCTAGGAAAACCCCATCTCTCCTTCCCTGCGCAGAACTGCCGTCATCTGGCTTCAGCGCATCAGCACCACTGTGTGAGGGGAAGGTGGTGGAGAGGGGTCGGTGCTCCCCCAAAGGGTGTGCGTAGGGCACCAGCTTAGTCTTTAAAGCAGCCTGGTAGCATGCCTAAGGGAGGAAAGGCTCCTGGGTCTGGAGTTACGACCATACACAATAGCCAGGTAGAACTCACCTGTAGACTGACACCCGTGCAGGCTGGCACCCCTCAAGATTGCCGGCTGGCTGGGAAAGCTGTAATCCCCTGCAGGAGACAAGTGTGAGCTAACATCTCAGGTATGGAGGAGTAGTATGGGAAGAGAGGTGCGGACTGATGTGTTTCTCTGGCCTGTGTGCTCTTGCTAGCTGGTATACTGGTTCCGTCAGCCCTGCTGGGATAGTATTCTGGGCTGTTTCTCTGATCACAGAATGGCCAATTTGTCTGAGAGACAGAAATCTGAGAAACTATCCAGGCTTTTAACTTGACTAAGAATAATATAATAAAAAAAATGCTCATTGTAAGAGTTTTACAATTAAAGCCTAAGTTTGTTCCCTCTGTGAACCAGGACATACCTGATGGGAGCAGGATGGTACCAGTGCCTGCAAGACAACAGCCAGGGAACAACTCCCAGGGTGTGCCCTCTACTGGGTATTTTTTTTACTTTATTTTTGTAACAATGGTCTCTGCTTTTTTTCTTTTGAAAACCCAAATTCATTTCGCTCACATTTTAAAGCCAAGGGAAAGAATAAAACTTGCTTATTTGTAAACAGTGTACTATTTGTAGGGAGATCATTTTTACATCTTCAGAGGATGGGGTGGCAATATGCAGATGTTCAGCAATCATGATAGTTAACACCTATTTGCAAGCATTTTTTTATAGAAGCAATGAGAAAGTTTATGAAAACTTTCTTATTCCTCGGAGTTTTGTAGGTCTAACTATGAGATACTTTCTTCTACCCAATGTAAACTTCTAATATAAACATGCTGAGAAATAGATGCACTTATTCCGTGTGAAATTGTATGCTTCCACCTCACAAAAGGATTTCAGTGCCATCTATTGCCTGACCCAAGTAACCTGTTCGTGACTTTATTATGTTTTTAACATCAAACCAACCAAGGGACTGTCCTTGCAGCTACCTTAGGTTTTCCGAGGTCATTCTGTGCAATGTGGATTAAAAATAACAAACCCTAATTCAGCATTGTGTGGAGCCTAAGGATTTAATAGGCTCCAATGATGTAGGACATCTCTAGATATCGAAGGTTCAAAATAAGTTCCCCTGAGACTTGGCTTATGCTAAAGTGCAAAGTCTAGGGGTGCATGTTGGTGAGAACCGGAAAGAAAAAGGTCGCCTGAGAAAAACATCAGTGAACAAGGTGATTTCTAGTTGAGTCAGCTTCTGAGAGGGTAATGGAATCGTCATCTTCCATTCTTCTCCCTGCTTTAACCCCCTTTTTTGGTAAGGAGAGCAGAACGTTGCAATTAGAACAACATGACAAAGTTGGTTTAAGCTCTTTGTATACGGGTATAGGGAATTATACCTAAAACCTCTGTGGTATAGTTTTAATAATTCATGAGTTATTAAAAAAATCCTGCTGTAGCAGAAAGATGTCACTTTGCTTTACCTTTCACTTCCAGAAACTTGCAATTAAATAGCTGGTTCGCTTTCTGTGAGGAGCAGCATGTTGCTCTCCTTGCTTCCCGAGCACTGGGATGGTCTGGCAGATGCCTTTTGCCTTAGCTGCTGAAACCCACGAGAGGGCACTGGGCTGCCTGCTTTGGTGGTTCCCTCGGCTGGAAGAAATACCACAGCGGTTACCCAGATGACTTGGAAATTAATGTTGAGTGGTAATTTTTCATGCTATTCATCTAAACAGTACTTCTTTGAATTCTAGATGCACCGATAGGAAATGAAACGTGATAAATTAAAAAATTTCCATTTAAACAATACATCCTCCTCCCCTGTCCCCATTTCTCATTTTCTCATCTGCGTCATCCGTAATAATGTTTGCTTCTTCAGTAGTTCCCTTGGGAAGGGAAAAACTGCCTCGTGCTGTGCTCTGGAGGTCAAAAGTTCTCATTCCGTTCTGGAGTAATTATCCCCCTGCACAGTCACTGGGCCAGGCCCGTAGGCAGATGCTGCCAATACAAAGTGCCGCTTTCCCCTGGGAAGAGGTACCCCGCCGCGCTGGATTTGCCACGTCAGGCAGCAGCAGTCAGAACTGCAGTGCAGCCCAGGAGGTGACGGGTTTTTGAAGAAAATTTCCCATCATAGTCCCAGTCTATATTCCAGGCTCTATTCCAAGCTCTGGCAGCTCTTTGAACAGAATGCACCCTGCCGGTGGGCAAGCGACTAAAATGGAGTATGTGGTTGGCAACTTTCATCCAAAATTATCTCTCTCCCCTTAAAATAATGCAGACAGGACTCTCACTGTTGGGAAAAGCGTCGTAAGGAAACGTCTCTTCCTCTGGCTGGGGAAGGCGCCTGCCAGCTGGGCAGCCACTCTTGACTCCTGGCAGGCCTGATGGCCATTTCTCCTGTCAGCTCCTGAAGCAAGCCTGCCCTAGCGCTTCAGAAGTGCTGGACAGCCAGGGTGCTTAAAAACTCTGTGTGATGGGCTAAATCTGATCTGAGAAATGGGTGACAGGTTGAGCAAACAGGAGAATTTCAAGACTAAAGGGGTACCTGGCCAGTGCTGAGCAGCAATGGGAGGTGTCCCTAATTTACCTCTGCACACGGCTTTGTCTGAGGTTCTCTTCTGCTTTCCTGCACCATCTCGTGGGAGTCCCTAGAGAGCTGTTGGTACCTGACACCGTGAGGTGGCAGGCTCCCCAGCTTGCAATGATTTCTGCTATTCCCCGGCAATGTCAACAATATAGATGTCACTACTGAAAGAGAAATGTGGCAGGATGTGTCCATGGCCCACAGAACTAGCCCATTGCTAATGGGCTAGTAATAAACTTAGAGACCTCAGGCAGAGGTCTCAGCCTCTTAGAGGGCTGCGTCGTGCAAGTAGGCCACTGATTCTATGATGTTAAAAGAGATATAAGAGGGAGAGGATGACTAAATCTCATCTGCTGTTAAATAAGTAAAATGAAAATTGATCACTGTCACCAAACAAAGTGTCTTTACAGAATTGCTAGAAGAGGAAAATACCAGCTGGGCCTCTAATCTCCTAAGTGAAGGCAGTCAGGGTCTATGACAGGATACTCTGGGTTGGCTTCAACAGGGAGATGAAAGCAGCAAGCTACCATTTTGATGCATAAATATCCAACGCTTGGACACTATTCACCAGTTTCCTTCCACCCAACCCAGGAGGTGCCTATGTTTCTGCTGTCAGATATGCATATGACCATTTCATTCTTGCTCAGCATTCCTCTCAGCTCAGATCTAGGGAATTTCATGAACAGTTTTGAATGGCCATAGCTTGCTACTGCTCCTGGAGGCAGTCCTGCTTGTCCTCTCCTGCTGCTTCTTGTGTCTTCTACCTCTGCCCATTTTGTGCTGGCACAAGCAGTCATACAGCCATGTAGCAATGGGATGGGACCATGCCTTTTGGCAGCAGTGACAAGTTATGCCCATTTAAACTCCTCTTTAAACTGCAGCATGGGATGTGAGATAAAATTCAAATGTCTGGCAAAGTCAGTCCTTATAAAATGATGCTTTTTAAGAAGAATCAAAATAGACACTTCACCACATATTTTGCCTGCCAGCTCCAAGATGGGACATGTCATCTTGGTGTAGCTTCTTCTCTTTCCAATGAAATACCACTGCCAGGAGAACACATATTGTCTGTAGACATCCAGACACAAGGCAATCTCCAAGGTTCAAATACAGTAAAGTATTGGAGGGATTTGAACGAGAGCTGTCATAGGGTAGGGAGTGCACCACATACATACATACACACACACACTCTTAATTGGACCGTTGAAGAGGAACACCAGCTTCGTACTTTTGTAAGACAGGGTTGGCCTGTCCTTGGCACCTCTGCAGGAGGTCAGTGCAATGAACCTGAGTAAGTTCTTCTTTCCAACTCAACCCAGACATTTAAGTTTCAAAAAGTGATACCCTTGAAAAGCTCTTCCCTTCAGCAAACTGAAACATTAAGAGCTGAGGTGAGCCTCCCTCAACAAATGCTGTTTCCCATGGGATTTAACACAAGAGTATCTGTATCTATTGTACAGACTGTAACTTACATGGAGCAGTTGCACGCGATATCATGTATGATGTTGTCAATGCTAAGATGGGTAGTCCCTCTGACAGCTTAGTCCTTTGCATTGTGTGCCAACAAGAGGCAAAACCATCAGCCAGCAGAGCATGTGAATATAAAAACAGTTTGCAGAAATAGAAAAAGAAATAAAGAACCCAAAGTCAGAAAGCTTATGAACCGATCTTGATTATTGCTCCTCAGTTTCTCATCATCTGTTTGTGAGAGTTCATTTTTATTTGGGTCTTTCAAATGTCAGGCAGTTACTACTTCTACAGAAGACCCACTCTCAATAAGAAAGCAACAGTAAGGATCTTAAGAATTACTGCTTAAAATTGAGAGGCATAGATGCCAAATTCAAGACTTAATATAGGTAACAAGGCAGCAAGTCATACGAATGTAGCACTTTGACAAAGTTGCCTGCTTTATATAACCGAATACATAGAATTTTCTTGTTACACATCTGAAACCATTTCCTAAGTATAACAATTAATTTCCTTCTGCTTTTAAATTTACAGCTATGATTAAATACCTTGATTTGCTTTCCATGAGATTAAAAAAACCCCAGTTAATAAGGAATCAATTGCTGAGGCTTTAAAAAAAAAGAAAGAAATTCACCACAGAAACATTAAAGATGTAAATGGAATATGTAAATAGTCCCCATCAAAATAAGCGGGCTACAATCAGGACTGGATGTATTTTTAGCTGGCGCCTTTCATGTCCTTCACCAGAGCTCATACAAGCTGTCTCCACAATATAACTCTTTGTGGCTTATCTGCTCTTTTCTCTTTCAAGGACAGGCACAATTAGCTTCCTCAGAGGCCAGCTGTGCTAGGGGTGAAGCACAGCCCTGTTTATTGTTTATGGACTTTAAACTAGCACAAGTCTTGTCTTGTCAGAGTGGCTTCAGCTCTGTTTTTCATAAAAGTGTGGTTGGTTGGGCTCCATTCATTACCATTTTCAACAACTTGCATTTATGGAGGTATTTCTCACCTGAGAAGAGCTTATTGAAGTGGTCAGCCAGGCCAGGCAACTAAAATGAACATACTGAAAACAAACAGCAGATGAACTTTACTCCAGCCTGTCTCTCAGGTGGATTCAGTTTAACTCCCATGCCCTGTTTTTCACACAGTGAAGCTAAAGCTAAGCAAGATTCCGCTGTGAGCAAAGCTTAGCAGTTTTATTGTTCCCAGAGTGGTGCATGGTTTCCACAATGTATTTTTCTCGGATTTTAAAAACAACTCATTTTAAACAGGCATGATTTACTCCTTGTGTTTGGGGACAGAACACTCCCTTCATCTACTTTTTTCTTTCTGCCAGCTGTTTTGTCAGTAATGAATGGAAACTGGCATAAAATCCACATAATTGGGTAGAACAGAAGTGTTTTACCTCAGCTTCTGTAAAACCAGGCCATGCATATAAGAATACATGCTGAGAGTACATAACAGTGTCTTGAAAGCCAGTATGGCTACATCCTAAGATGGCTAAATTTGATTCTGATGTTTGCCTCTTCTGCTATCTCATGCACAGAATTCCTTCTGGCTTCCTGTATAGACTGTACCTGGGGTACAATGCCAGCCCAGAACTGCAGCTTTGGAGAAAGTAGGTTATTCTTTCTGTAACAGATAGAGATCTTTCACTTTGAAGGCTCCTTGACCCCCGTGGGCATAAACTTATATGCAAAATCAGAGAGGTTAGTTCAGAGTACAGCCTCTGATCTAAAGCACGTGTCAATTCTTAATGTACATAAATAAATGCTACTTCTGTTGAAAACTGTGTAAGACAGATCTAGTTACTTGAAAAGTGTCTCATGGCTGTAAAGACTACTACTTGTTGGAGAGGAGGTGGAGGAAGGGTAGGTATGTGAGACGAGAATGCCAAGTCATAAGTTTTAGACCACATGCCCTCTAAGGGCCATGGATTTATACCCCTGCACTTTCCCCTCCCCTTCAGCTTTCCTCTAATACCAGGAGTGGTGTTCATTTTCCTGAAACCCTTATTTTGCCTGAAGTTAGAACAAAAATGACAGCAGAAGTGATAGAGATGCTCTTTACCATTATTCCTGATTTACACACAAGTAGTAAGTCAAAGAAAACTTACTGGTAGAGTGAAGTTAGAAGTAGTCTTATTTCTGTGTTAATTCGCCTGCCAGTGAAGTCTGCAGAGAGAACAAATCCTGTTAAGAATTCACAGTGCTTGTTTAATTGGACTTTTGTGGCTATGCCAAGAGTTTATTCTAGCAGGAGTATGTGTGGGGTGTCCTTTTTAATACTGCAATTCAGTGCTGTGGGGTTACAAAATGAATAAATTTGTGTGTGTGATTTTATAGCTAATACAGCATAACACACCAACATTTATCAAGTTACGTTTAGTGTCGCAATCTAGTTAAAGAGAGGCAGCTCTTAGTGCAGAGTCTGTAAGGAGGAAAAAGTTACTCTTGTAATCTCTTCAAAGTCTAACACGATTAAGAGACTGACCCTTCTCACACCAGGCTTAAGTATCAAAATCTAATTAGAATCTCGTTACTAACCGTATGCCCACAATCAAATCCTGGGTACTACAACTTGCTGTCAGTATTTTTAGGGAAATTCAATAATGTCTTTAAATTGGGCATACGCTGGCAAATTTTCTAAGAAGCGAAGGAGGCAACTGAGAAAAAAAATTAGAAGTCAATACTTCTACAGATAAAAGGTTTAGAGGAAAAAGTCTACATATTTTAGCAAAGTTGACCTTATCTCGATGCTGACATTTCTTTTGATTTAAGGTATATCTCACAGATACCAAAATTGGCCAAGAAATCGATCTCACCCTTGTAACTAAAGAATCAGACATGCTTCAACCCCAAATGTCCAAGTCATTTTGTATACTGGCATCATCAAAGAAACCCATGTCAAATACCCAAATAGATGCCAAACCTGCTGCATTAGGGTACCTAGCCTGTGACATCCACAAATTTCTTGGAGATAGTATTGGTTATGCCATCAAGCTAGTCAGGGCCAATTTTTCAGTTAAATTTTGGAGTTTAAAATGAACATTTGATTTTCAGTTGAAAATCAGAAATACTCCAAATGCAATACCGTGAGTCTCAGTTACTGGATTAAAATGGAATTTGTATGAAAATTGTGCAAACTGAGGGCATCTGTACATGTTACTTGTACCACAAATAAAACAAAAAAGAAGCCTTAACTAGATCCAGGTACCTCTGCTAAGCCAAAGGAAGAGGCTAGAGTTTTTCTTGTGCTGAACTCCTCTCCTTATCAGAATTACATTTGAAAACCTTATTTACTAGCACAAATACACGGCTCTTCATACTGCTTGGTTTACCACTGAAAACCCAACAGACAGTAGCAACATCAAAATCCAGCCTCTATTTCAGTCAGCAGGTCCCATAGTCCTGTGTTCAAATAACCATTCCTTTCAAAAGGACAATTAAAATATGCTCGGTTTAATGTTGTCTTTGTTGCCGTACCAGGAACATGAAATAAAACTCATCTCCATAATTGCCTGATGGCCCGTGTACATCCTCAGGGAGAAGCTGAGATTTCTCATCTCTGCTCTCAGCAAAAAAAATCTCTGACTCCATCACAGATGGCCTAGTGGCCACTTTCAGTACATGAGAGTGTACTCTCAGAGTGTACTGCAGACAGGCTCAGCAGCAAGGAAAAACCCCATGCTTTTTATTTATTGTTTGGGTTTTTGTAAAATAAATGTTAAACATGTTAAAAATGGACAAAACTTCCATTAATGTCACTGGGAAAGTGATATTATGTATGTCATATCTCTAGCAGTCTTTTCAGCCTCTTCTAAAAGCCCTCTGAATTCTGAAAGAAAATAAGGATGTGCTCAATATACTGATGTTTCTCAGGACATGCTGTAGGAATAGGAGCCTTGGGAATTTACGTAATTTCTTGTTCATGACTGGAATTGTGCAATTAAATGTTGCTCAGTCTTCCACATTTCAAAATGTGTTATTTATGTGCTCACTGGCAACTCCATAAGTTTCATATTTGAACGCCTGCTTTTAGGAAGTTTCTTTTTCCCTGAATTGATACGCTTCAACAAAACATCTCTTAAATAGAACTTGCCAGATGCTCAGCATATCACTATGTCCAATGTGAACAGAGATAATCAGTCATGCTACTCTGTAGTGGCCTATTTACCCAGATATCACTGTTAGGCCTAACACAGTATTGAATTCATTTCTGTTTCACCACCTGCTCTTGATAATGTTAAGAGAAGGGTTTTCTTTCCTCAGTAAAAGGCTGATCCTTCTCTAGTCCACATTTTCCCTTGTTGGGCCTCCAGCATTTCCTCTCCAGTACCTTCTCCATATTGTTTGCACTCATTCTGAGATATCAAGGCTTACAGTCCAGCCTCCAGGTTGCCCTCTGCATGCTACTTGGCTGCACCTGATGTTTTGGACCATGAGAACAACGAAAGCCACCACTGGGTTACTACTGGTGATCTGGGTAAGAGCCCTGAATACCCAGAGAGGGCAGCTGGGGGCACCACAGGTGATGCAGAACTCCTAGGTCCAGAGAACAGGAATGATAATTAGCTATTTGGGATTTCTATAGGCCAGCAGTGACCGCCACTCATGTCTGCAGCTCTTCTGATGAGTATTAATACCACCTGTGGAATTAATACTACCTTTTTCCTCAAGGCTGTGAATGTGTTCTTGAAGTTCCTGGCTGGTGCAACTTTTGACTTTGTCAAAATGAAGTCTTGTGTATACCAGAACTTCCCCCCCTCCCCCAATGGTGATGTTCTTGGAAACAGTACGGTGCTGTATGCCAGCTGTGTTTGTCCGAGGTTAGTTGTTTATCTTTCATTGCTTTATCTCTTCAGAAGTACTGGTTGATACCTGAGGCTTGTACTGTTCCTTAAGAAAGCAAACTCTGCTTCTCACTGTGTTAGCTTCTTTGGTGCTCAGAAGCCCTAGTGCTCTGCTGCAGATACCTGTTACTAAGGACTTTAAGCTATTTACGGTGCAGTACTCCAAATGCCTATGTAAGAATTCTGCAAGACTATACCTCTCAACAAATTTGTGAGAGGCATTTTATATAGTGTCCATGACTAAAGGTGTTCCTGATTCCCAGCCTTTTGTCTTTTGGAGGACTGAATAGCAAAGCTGTTGTCAAAGGTGCAACTGGATTCTTGTGGTAGCTATATTGTCTCTATGAATGTCTGTTATTTCTTTTGTCTTTTTAGAATAAACTCTGTAAGAACCACTGTGGGGACTACTTGCGCTGCTGCATGTGCGGGTACCCATAGAAAGGAGTCTGACCTTAGGGACTAGTAACTGGGGAGGAGACAATCACATTAAACACCTGTTAACTCAGATGGAAAAATCCAACTCTTCTACTGACTAGTTTATCAGCAGCAAATATAGAAATGGCCTCCCTGATGTGCTTCCTCTTTAGTCAAATTACTTTTAAACATGATTATATGGTCCTGAAAGAGCAGCCCTATAAAGAGAGGAAACATGTGGAGAAAGAAGGTCCTCAGGTGTCAGGAAAGAGAATGGCAAGATATATACAAGGTATCTTGTAGGATGGTGAAGGAAACCACTGCTTTTAAGACTAAAGAGCTACATGGCAGTTTCATAGGAGAACTAACTGGGAGAGTTAAGAAAAAGAAGAAAAGCTCAAAGCCTCTAAAGTAATCAATCAAAAACTCTTCCTATTGAGAGATGTGAGAAGCAGTTTGGCTACTTAATCCCATTGTTTTGGCTGCATTAACCTAGAGATATTTGTGGTGTAAAGCTTAGACTTGGCCTTAATAAAAAAGTTAAACTGGGTACAGAGTAAACAAGCTGCCTTGCTTATCTTCCCTGTGCTGTTTATGTGCATACCTGCATTACTGACTGTTGATAGCTCCTGCAGAGTTAGCCAGACATCAGAACACTGCTTTCAGCAAGATAAGTGTGGCTTCTCAAAACACTGTGCCTTGCAAAAAGGTGCCTCGGTGAGAAACAGAAATGCTGCTGGTGCCACTTGTTTTCCTGGTTATCAGAAGCCAGAACAGGATTATCGAGGGAACAGCCTAGAGGCTTCACAAGATGCCCTGCAGCAAAAGAAAACCAACCAGGCCCTGCTAGACAGCTAAGCTAGTGACAGAACTCTGACTCTTGCATGAGGGCTCACAGCTACAGGAGAAATGAGGCACTAGTGCCATATATTTGCTTTTTTACTGTCAGTCTAAGCAAGATATGAAGCACTCTTCAAGAAAAAGCTGACTACAGCTCAAGCAATACCATTCCACAGATTGTCATTCTAGCTTTGAGGTAATACCAAAGGGTTTTCTCCTTTGCATCTCTGAGAATTTCTGGTGCTCCAGTATAAGCACAGAGCAAAGTTCCCATTGATTTGTGTAGGATCTGGCACAAAACCAATGCTTTTTCTTTATTAAATTTGTGTTCCTGCAGTCACTGGGGAGCTCGATCCTTTAAGAACCAGGTGTATGAAAGAGTGAGGAGGCCAAAGTAACATAGAACCCAGTAAACAGAACCAAAGACAAATGATCTGCAATCAATCAGCATGAAAGGCAACCTGTTCCTACTACATGCTGTTGGGGTTTACTGGAAATATTGACACCAAATCTTGTTTTGGGTGCAAAACCTGGCAAGTCTATGGGAAAACTGCTGTGACTTATCTAGGGAAACAGTCAGAAGGGTGTGGTGAACAACTATTACTTTGATGTCTAAGTTGTGGGGTGGAAAAGAAGAAATTGTGGTACTCTGCAGTGAACAGTTGATTTGGTTTTTCAATTATGAAATTCATTCTGGAAACCATTGTTACTCAGTATTGACCTTGAACTTTCTCAGGTTGGGAAGAGGAGGGGAGGGAGTTGTAACTGTGATTTGTAAGAGCTTGTTTGTAGCACTACACTCTTACATGGGTCACGAACAGTGTGCTGTGTTCACAAAGCATGCGCCACAGAACAGGTGAAACTGCCAGTTCAGAGATGTCTCATGTTATATCCAATCCTAGGTGTACTATTGTACAGTAAGCCATAATTTTTTAGCCTTTTAATGTGTAAAATGGAACTGACCTCTCTATCTCAGTCTCAATAGCCTATATATAGCCTATTGCAAGAGATGTTAAGTCTTAAAAGCTCCAAGATAGATATTAAGTCTTGAAAGCCCCAGTGAGATTTGCTGGTTATTGTAGACAGAATACCTGTCCTGTTTACCTTTCCTTGCTTAACATTCATAAACTTCTATTAAGACTGCTTCAAAGCAAGTAGAGAGTATGCCGCTGACTAGCCCTCTTCAGCAACATCTCCCTGGAAGTTCCAGAGACTGCATTCATTTAGGAGCCTTTCAGGATAAATGAGACTTGTATCAATATGTGAAGGGACTATCTAAGGGAGAACTGATTAAATGTCAGGAGGACTTCTCTGATGTGGTGACATTATCTCAGATAGCCTAGTTCCTACATCTTCTGTGGTTATGAGAACAACAATCCGCAACAACAGTTACAAACAACAGTCTAGTAATAGAAATATCCTTGACTGTGGACAAATTTTCTGTTCTGGAGTTCACATTGGGGACCATTGACTCTGAATAGTCAAGAACCCACACACTACAACAGAAATAAGGCGTAGCAATTTAGCAGAAACTCTAGCCTGCATTAGTGGTCTTGAAATGATGCTAAAGATAACCTGTACAACATCTAAGGTTTGTCTGCACTGTTGTGAAAAGTTCAGAAGAGTGAAGAAAGGACCTAATGTCTTCCCTCTCGCTGAAAGGTATTTTAGATAGTTTTGTATAAAGCTACTCTGAAATGCTGTTTCTAGAATTGAACCCCATTTGATAACTTCCAGGTTGTTGTCACCTCTTAACAACTGCAAAGTGCTCTAGACTCTGCCTTGCTTTCCACATTTTTCTAAAAACTGATGCTAGTACTACTGGGTGGGGGGGAGCGGGAAGGAGAAGGAGGATGATTTCTTTTGCTGTGACCAGCTCTTCTAATGCTGCTAGAGCTTGTCTTTTTGCTTCTATGAGACAGTCAGCAAGGCATGAACAGTATTGCTGCTCTGGAAAAAGCAATTCAGCTAGAACAGCCTTTGTTTAGTTTCCTGCTTTCCTGTGCCCTCCAAATATAAACTATTGAAGCAGTTCTTTATACAGCTAGGTTGCAACAGCAAGGGTTGCAAATGCACTGGGAAAGGCTCCTACGCAGCTCCTTTTCCATGATGGAGTATGGAAGATACCCTTGGTGCACCATGATGATCTGAGAGCTGTACTGTCCTACAATGCAGGAAAGAATATGCAGAGACAAATGGCTTACATGTAAAGCTTTTATTATAGTATTTTTGGTTGGCCTGCATAAAAGATGTAGCAATTGTATAGCTAGCTGGTTGTCATGGCTTAGAGGAGCAGTTCCTCTGTTGAGAATACATATTACTAGTAAACTAGTTCAGTGTGGTATTAAGGTTGCCACAGAGCTGTGAGCTATCAGCAGTTGTGCCCCCTGCTGTCACTGCTGCTGATCACGGCGGTACTTAAAAAAAAAAAAATTAAAATCTGGGTATCCTTAGCATAGAATTCTGTTTGAAATGTTTCATTTTTCAGAATATTTTAAGTATGTATTTCTTCTAGATGGACAGCTGCAGGAAAAAGTGATATGCACGATTCAAGATTTTTTTTCTGCAATTGAAGCAATAGAAAAAATCTTGGTGTTCAAAAGTAAGGACAATGAGTTGAAGGTGGAGAAGTTGTGAAAAGTAAAGTAACTTTTATAGGGCCAGTAGGGTTTTTGCAATAATGCTTTTTGGTGAAGAAAGGAAGAAAGAGCGAGGCAAGGAAGGAGTATGCTATGACAGATAACAAAAGGGTAAAATTTCTCATGCAGTAAAGAACCTATTCCCAGTCTATGCTTGCTCTACCCTCTTCCCTAAATATCAAAATATTCCCGGGGTACTTCGTGTCAACCATTATGACTTTTGTTCAGGCTTAGCCTATTCGTGATGTTCAGTTAATAGTACTATTATTGATCCAAGACAACACTGTTACATTAACTTTAGTGTTAATGTGATTATTGAAGAAGTAGGTAAGATAAAGTGGTGCCCTGGTTCCTGGCCATTAGGAACTTTCTACCACAAAGAATAGTGGAGAATTCTAGGAGGAAAGCTGGCAGGACTAAACCCAGAGCAGTCACTGAAGCCTGAAGAACCTCATGGAATAAGGCTTTACATTCAGTGCATATGTATAATTGCACTGTTAACTTGTTTTGTTCTGTATTTTTTGCTACTAGCAAAATACCCTATTTCTTTTCTTCCTACAAGCCTTTACATTCCACCTGGAAGAACTCTCAGCTCATGCACTGAAAGGGCCAGGGATACCATTTCTGATATTTTTAAACTTGCAACAACTATGACTTTTTTGGGCCAGGGAATGCACTGTTCTCAGAACAGCAGAGATAAACCAACTGGTTCGTATATTGAGTTTAGGGAAGCACATTGGCTTGCTCAAAAGTTAGTAAGCTGTAAATGATGATAGGAGTGAACTAAATCTGTGAACGTGGGAAAACAGGATGCATTCCTTTCAAACTTGAGTGCTACATTTCAAATAGCTAGGATTTTTTTGCCAAGCTACTAAGATATGAGGTCTAGTTCAAGAAATTTTCTCAAGCTTTCTAATTTCTGACCCAGATTTATTCCCAGTTTATAGCCACTTGCTTTCATAACAAAACTGCCCTTTAGCTTAAATAACTCTTCACCCTCATTAGTGTTTTTGTTCCTGGTAATGTTTATAGATGTCAAGAAAGTCTCATTGTTTAGCTTTAATTCAGTGGTTTTTTTCTAGGCTGGCAAAGTCTGTAGAGGAGAGTTTATGCTCTGTATCAGTTTAAGAAAAAAATTTAACAATAAAAATGGGAATACTGACTTTACTGAGATCCTAGGAACAATTCACTAGATTCACCTGGTGTTTGCCAATGCTGCCTGACATAACATTGCAGTATGGAAAAGCAGTAAGGAATATTAATCTGATCACATTGCTTGTGAGCCTTCTCAGCATCACTCATTTTCCATTTTTCCTGTGATTCTATCTTGGACTTGTTGCTACTGTTCTGTTGGGACTCATGAACAAGATTTGATGATCCATGAGGGGGTAATAAAGAATTTTAAGACACAGCTTGGGAATTGCTTGTTACTTCTACCACTCAGGGGTTTGTAGGAACAACAAAGGTGTGTATTGCTAAGAATGATCCACATGCAGGGTACCAGAGCTTAGTGGGTGAAAATAGCAGCCCTTTACCTCCTCCTGGAATAAGAGACTTCAGTCTTAGCTTTGAGCCAGCAGGCCATCCTGCTGAGAGGGCAGAGGAAAAAGCTTCCTCATTATAATGAAGTTAAAACATCTCACCTCTGTCATTCTTATGATGGATACTGTAGTATGAATAGGAACAGAGAAACCGGTACATACAGATTATAGGCCATGACTTAAGTCCAGTTTTCTGTGAATGCAAGCTAACAAAGTATGCTCTCTGTGTACTTAGTCACACAGGAATTGGGATACTGGGAAGGTGGTAGGTCTTCCACAAAGACAGAGGAGGCTCCCTGTGATAACAAGGCAGCTTGGACTCTTCAAAAGTCAGGGCTGTATACCATCTTAGCATATCCTCCCCCTTGCAAAGATGCATGTTTCTTCCTGCACAGGCTTCCTGTTCCTCTTTAGTATGGAAGAGTCTTGACACTAGACAGGCCTTCTAAAAGTACAGAGCCTGCTGGTGTCCTTTCTGCCTTATCTGATGGAACTCTGCCTTACCTGCGAAGAGTGTCTTCAGCTGATGGCTGTTGCTTAGAGGTGTGCTGTCTCATTTATCTAGCTAACTTTTTCATGACTTTATGTTCAGCCAGAATCACAAGAAATAGCTGCTGAGTTAAAGAAGGTTTACATAGCAACTCTGAAAGGAAACAAATGTAGGGCAGGAAATTGCTCCTTTTGTTTCCTACAACAGACCCTATAATTTGATAATGTAGTAACCAGCAGTTCTTTGCTTGACTAACTTCCAAACATTTATTTCATAATCAATTCCCATGTTAGACCATGTGCAACACTAAGGAAGTAAAAGGTAGCAACTTCTGGCTAAATACTCAAGTTCTAGTTTGTCTTAGAAAATACTACAGCAACAAACAAGACTCAATTGCTTTTCCAACAGTGAACAAACTGTATAAACAGTCTTATTTGTCCCTTGTGCATGCGATTAAAAGAAAATATTAACTGCTGTAACTTAATTCCTTTAGCTGAATCAGACCAGATGGAAAGCACAGGAATCTACTTCAGAGGAGTCAAGCTTTTCAAGGTGCTGCACAGCCTCAGGAAAAGGAGAAACTGCAAAATATATTTGCTATAACTTGGTATTACTTTCTCTTACAATGTCTTATTCTCTATTAATGCTGTGGTGACCTAATGGGACTTGAATTTTTATTCTAACCCCTGGGAGGCATCAGATCTCATCAACTGAGTGTAAATTCTAAGGGACTCCAGCATAACACCACCACTTCCTGTATGAAACTTTCCAGCAATCGGAAAACTTGACCATATCAAGATGAATAAAAATGGTAAGCTGTGCACTCTCAAGTGGGGGTGCGTGACCACAGACCATGCCCAGAGTACTCACCTTGCTTCTGCTCCTTACTGTATAGACAACGCATTTCATACTGCAATAAGTGAAAGCAAAACTATTTCACAGTTTGAGAACAGAGTAACAAGTCGGCAGAGTGGAAGCCACTGTCAGAAAGTAAGCTCAGCAAATGAGGCTTTATTCTGTTTGAGTTTGGGCACAGCTTGCTTGAGCAAGTGGTACTTCAGTGTATATATACCCTTGTGACACTGTAAAAAGCATATGTAGATGTTAAATGGTGGTCTTACAGCACTGAACTAGGGCTGTGTTCTTTGATCAGTTGTAATACCTTATATGTAGCTGCAGCTCTAGTGGCTGCAGACTTGCCCAAAAAAACTTGTCTAAAGAATAACCATACTAGAAGGTACTTGTGTAGGAATAAATAAACCTTAATTTCTCTTGCAGTGGTCATTCTTTGAGGACATTGTGATATTTTAGCATAAAATATACTTTGAGACTAGACACAAAGTAAACTGCAAGTGCAAAGGTCACCTTAGTTCTAATTGTTTTCCAATTTGCTACTTTACTAACTGCTTGTAAGTCACAAGTAGTAACAATGTTTTTCTGAAAAATGGCATCAATAGTGTTTTCCACCATAAAATTAGTCCAGAAACCTGGTTAGTAAGGGGGAAACAGTAACTTTAGGTTTGCGGGTATTTGGAGAGAAGGAGCTTACCAAGTTAGACAATTGTGCTAATGTTACTGAAAAATTTGCAGTAAGTGGCTATTTCTCACCTTCCTTCCCTACAGCTAGTACCCAGGCAGGCCTGTAGGCATTAAAAGAGAAGGTGGAGGGGATGGACCCCTCCTGCTTTTCAGTTTTCTTTTGCACCGAGAAATGGCATTTGCTATAGGCATGTTACCTGTGAACCTAATTCCAAATATTTGAATAGATAATAGACATTGCACTCTAATACTTACGGGAACTTGATAGAAACATTTACAAAAACAACACTGACTGCTAGGATCCAGACTTATTATTATTGTCCTTTTTTTTCTCCTTTATTTATTACCTCTTGCTTTTTACAGTTGGTGGGAGGGGAAGACCCAGAGGCTGTCTATCTAAAGACCTGTAAGAATACCCAGAATTTAAGAGCTTCATTTTTAATTGGGGCACCTTTAGGGCCCTCCAAGGATTCTTCTATGGCAGTTATGGGCAGGAAAGCAATGACATGTCACATGATTTGAAATACAACTAATGTTAGCTGCTACTGAACAGGCTTAAAGTGTTTATGAGCAGATTTTTTCACTATAAGTGAGGCACAGATGTAGTATTAAGCACTCTACCTTCTAAGGCTGTAGCAGATCTGTTTGCCAGGTAGCTACTTGTGTATCAACAAGTTTGAAATTTAAATAAGCATTTAACTTTCTATCTTACCAGCTTCTAAAAGCTTGGATTCATTGCTCGGGCTGCTATCCTGACAAGACAGTTCTCCAGTGAATGAGTGCTTCGGTGTCTCAACTGCTGTGGAAGACCACTGTGGAGAGGGGGAAGCTTTATGCTCGAGGTAGCACTGACTTCAGGAGTGCTCTAATTTCCAAATAGCTACGTGTACCTCGGTTCAACCCCCACCCCGTGACCACCCGCAGGGTATGCTCTCACTGTTCGCTGCGTGTCTTTCACGGCTACAGCGGGAAGCGCCGGCGCTGCAGGGGAGAAAAGGGGCGCTGGGGCCGCGACGCCTCACGGGGGCGACGGCCAGGAGGGTGGGGCGGGCGCGTGG
>NW_009259531.1:3850122-3860659 GCF_000687185.1 Egretta garzetta | reverse complement strand
TGGCTGCCTGGGGGCTTGGTAGCAAGTGAGGGGTGTTAGGCTGCGAGGAGTTCTGCAGGCAGCTGCGCTGGCTGGAAGCGTTTCCAGGCGGCACGGGGAGTACCGCCCTGCTGGTACTCTGGGGAAGAGAAACTGCATCGCCGTGCTTCATACCAAAGAGCTCGCCTGGCACAAAACTGAAAAATATACTCAAAATATGGTAAATAAATTGCAGCTTCAAGTTACAACGTGTAACCATAGCTGAAAAGCTGTGCTGCTAGGAAAAATGCAATCGATATGTGACTGTGATGCATCGGAGTTCCCACCTTTTTCCTTGTTTAATAGGTGTAACTTCAGCCACAGCAGATACGGGTTTTAATTTTAAATCAGCAGTTGTCTTGTAAGGGGCTGTTAAGTTGCCAAATCTTGTTTGTGGTATCACTGCTTGTCTGTTCATTGAAAGTGTTTTCTTTAAACGCTGCAGAAATGGGTGGGTGAGCTGGTGCAATAGAAAAGCACGAGGAACAGTTTGATATGATAGTTGGGACAGATGTTTGGTCTGCCTTCATCTTCTCATCTACTCTGGAGTTTCAAATGATGGCAAGCACAAAGATTTGGTGCCATGGTAGAAGATTTTTTTGTTGTTGTTGTTCTGTTAGGAACAAAGAGTGGACTTGTGCATGTGGTGGCACTTTTGATAGCTGGAACTCTGAAGAAACATAAGCAAATAATATATCCAAATCTAGGGTCTATGTTATTTTGGGGTGCATGGAAGTAGAGATGGCTTATCACTGAAAGCTGTAATCTTTAGCTCTAGGTAGCTCTAGGCGAGGATCTACTAATATACTTGGTCATAAACTAGTCCTAACTCAATCACCTGTAAGCTTCAGCTGGAAAATTCTCTGACTGTATAAAACTTCGTATTTTCATGAGTACTTTGATTGTTTTCTGTTGCAAAGAGACTAGAAGTGCCTTTTATTTTTGAGAGAAACTGAACAGCGTTTGTTTTTTTTTCCTTCTACCTTTTCCCTTTCCTCCTTCTACCCATAGAAAAAGCCCTTTATTTCTTTCTAGTTAGCAAATCATATATAGTATAGGTTACCTTTAGTAGATGAAAAATTGTGATTAGGACCTGGGCAAGAAAATTGTGAAAACTTTGAATAGTAGGATATAATTATGGTTAAAAGTTAGGATTGCAGGATTATATGTGGGGTTTTTATTGTTGTGATTCCATAGGTGGTGTTGTACTTGAAACAGTTGTCTTTTTATGTAGGCTGCTCTCCCCTAAAAAAATGAGACTTCTGAACTGCTTTTTATATTTCTTTTAGTTTTACTGCTGAGACCTTGGTGAAATTACCCTCAGATAAATTTTCAGGCTCTTCAAGGAGCAGCCTATGACCTGACAGAATGGGAGCTTCCTACAGTAAGCATGTCATCAAGGTAAGCCTAAAACATATACTTGAATAAAATGCCTATGGCTGATAGTGCAGAAACAAAATCTTAAGGGTGGCATGAATTTAATGCCTTTTTCTGAATATTTGCTTGCTTGCAATTATGAATCCTGCTGGGATAGTCTGGCTTGTTTTACTAGTATAACACTAAGTTATCAGGTATGTCAGCATTTAATGTATTGCCCTAAGAAAATTATATAGGGAGTTAGTGCTGTTGACAGTCTCAGCTCTTACTTTCTTGACTATTTGAGTTGCTTTTAAATCTGGATCTAAAAGCTTTTAGGTATGACATTGATATTCTGCCAATATTATGGTTTATAGGCAAATCTGTTCTAACGGTTTTGCTTACCTACAAAATCTTCCAAGAGGGGACAAAAGTACAAGATGGAAGAAAGCAATGAATATTTGTCTTGCTTTTAGTAAAAGTAAATATCAAGAAAAGAATGTCAGTGTGCCAAACACAACAGATGATTGTTCTTTATCCCAATATAAGCATCTGTCTTTAAATAAGAGTAGCAAGTGTGCCACGTTTCTGACAATGGGCAGTTAGACTCACCCAAATTGTTCAGAGAATCAACAGACCACTGCTTCCTGCTATTTTTTAAATGTACTTGTGGTTGTGTGATGTTGTACTGTTACATGCTTTTAAAGTGCTGGCTTTACTGCCTTTCAAATGGGTCTTCTGCTTAGTAGTTATATGGCAGTTTGGAATCTGTCTCCATTGCTAATCTGGTAATGTGGTTGGAAGCTGACCTACCGCAGTTACCTCTGTCGTGAGAGGCACTCCGTCCTTGATATTCTTTTAAAGGATGGCAGTGTGTTGGCCCAGAGTAGTGTTGATTCCTCACTCAGCTCACACAGGGATTCGTTTGTTAGGAAGTACTGACTGTTAATAGGACTTCAGCTTCCTAACTTTGGCATTTCATTACTTAGTTTTCTGGTTATTCCTCCAAAATCAGTTTTTCTTCTGCTAACGGTATTTACTTGGCTCTTGGTATTTTCCTAACTGAAAATGTACCTTTTAAGCTTTAACTAATGCTTGTTTGGTGTTATGTTTTGAAAGTGAAATGACCTAGAAATGTACTACCAACCAGGTACTTCAACTGCCACATTGTCCTAGAGAAATATACGAAGAATAGGTGTGGCTGGAATGCACCCTAGCTAGACACCAAAAAGGAGAATACCGTATCCTATTTGAACTTAAGGGGAAACTCTAGCAAGGCAAGCAGCATCAGGTCCAGCCAAATTAAAATCGCCAAATGAAAATCAGGAAAAACAGCAGCAAAAAATTGACTAATTAAAAAAAATGAAAACATTTCTGATGCATTGAAAATGCTTAAGGAAGAACTTTACCCCAAATTACGCAAAACTTTTTGAAAATGGAGTTTTCTATCAAAAGTTTTGTCAGGGAAATGTTTATCATCCCTCAGATACATGCATAGTACCTGCCAAGTAAGTAAATGACTAAGCAAAAGTAGACTAAAATGATAATGCTGTTGTAGGTGAGGAGTGTTCGGAATCCCTCTAAGAGCTTGTGTTTGTTGATTATATAGTTAGGCAGAAGTAAAATAGAAATGAATTGTGGCTGTCTTTCTAAAGAACATAAAGGGAGACAAAAGGTTTTAAATAAATGATTCCAGAATGCTCAGCATTAGAATTTTTACTGTGGACATGAATCAGTTTCTGATTTTCTAGCTTTGGAACAGTCAGAGGAGTAACTGTAAAATGAGTGCTTTACTGCTGGCTGTAGTTGCTGAGTTAGTTTTGGCTTCTTTAATTCTGCTGTCTTTTAAAATTTATTTTTGAAGTTTAAAACTTTTGTTTGGATGCAGAACAAAACTGTAGAAACTTCAGCATTTTTGGTTAGAGGAATTCTTATTTTCTGGCCAGGCTTCATTTAACAAAACTTAAGTTTTAAAATGTTCTTTTTCTTTTTCACTATATTACATTCTAGTTGTTCTAGTTCTTTTCTAGATTTCATCCAGACTTGGAAATCCATAGCTATGAAATACTGCAAGAGAAGCTTGCTTTCTTTTCTTCCTTTTCTTTCACCATCCCTGCCCTACCTTGTGAGATATTAGAAAGCTCATGAAAATGCCTGCTCTCCTGAGATTTCTAGTTGTTCGGCTAAGCAGCCAAAAGTTCAAGCTTATGTGTTAAGTTAGATCCAGACCTTTTGAAGCTCACCTTCACAAACTGAAAACTGACCTGACTTTGCCATCAAGAAAATAACCTTTTTTTCCTTTATTTTAATAGCATTAAATCATTGAATCTTGTTCCCTGCTACATTATGTACTATTTGCCAGTTTCACTTTGTATTGGGCACTAGATTCATGCCTTTTCTGCCTCAGAAGAAAACATACTTAATACTAAAAATGGGATTCTCTTTACTCTCTTCAGCCAACTCAGTTGCTAAGATAACATTACTGCTTCCCTGGACTAAAAAATGTACTTACAAAGATACCTTGAGGATCCTGTAAAACCTGATAATGTCTCATAGGTGTTTTACTGTAAGATGCTGCAGATTTCTTCGACTTCTTAAAGTATAGCTGGTTTTGAATAAATTTGAAACAAGGTGTCGTCTTTGTCAGTGGAAAATGGGTATTTCAGGTCATTGGTTTGGGAGAAAGGAAACGAGCTACTTTGACATGCTTGTATGGTGACATTTCACTATATGTTGGTGTTTCACTGCTTGGAATCAAAACAGTCTCTGATACACTCACTTATTACCCATAATTTAAGTATTTCCTTTTAAGAAAAATAATGAAATTGAATGACATATGTCCAGTGGCACAATCTAACATGATCCTAGGTCCTCTAGGGAGGAAGTAATATCACAGTGATTAGGAGATCAGTCATTACTGAAATGTGATGTTAGAATGCTTTGTGGACAGTCTTGCCTGGGGAGACATGTGAGACCAGAAATCAAGTTCTACTTTTCTGATCAGTTGGTGGCAATCTAGAGTCTCTCTCCCCCAAACTGTTCACAGCTCTGTGAGAGCAAGGCAGCAGTAAGTTAGTTTTTGAAGAAACAAAATCCTCTAGAAAGAACAAGGTGTAACCCTCATGCAGAACCATTAAATGTGGTCTAAGATCTTGAGAGTTGAGACTCCATCAGGAGCTGAAGATATTTCATGCTAGTTTATGAGTAAGTTGACTAGTATTCAGTAAAGGAAGAAGTAAACCACTGAAAGTGAAAGAGTGAAAGCTGTGATACTGGTGATGGTCATTCATAGATGAATGCTTTGAGCTTGCACATGACGGGTGCTGTGTTGAGCTGCGGTCTGTTGGTAACTCTCCCTGCTGGTCTCTAGCTGGGAAGAGTGGGATAAGCTGTATCCTCTGGAGTTGCTGTTGTAGTTGGACTGAAGACTGAACAAAGAGATAGGACAGAAAGGGCAGTTCAAAGAAAGCATAGAGGAAAGTCAGATGTGTGGGAGACAGTGGGACTTCCTGTGTTAATTTTCCTGCTTGCTCAGCAGGGGTGATGGTGAGACTCAAAACCTCCTACTGAAAGAATCTCTTTTGAGGAAAGCATGTTCTCCAAGTGTCAGATTGAACACATTTCAATTGGTGCCCCATGTGTTCTGTTGGTTGAAAACGCACAAGTTTGTGGCTTGTGTCAGTAGGCCTTTCTACTTAGCTAATATTGGTGCTTGTAACTTTCACTTTTTTTGAATAGTTGAGCTAAGAGTCAACCTTTGTATATCACTTGTTATGGTGCAGCAATTCCTGATAAGCTCACTTCAAATATTAAGTTATGTGACTTCAAAACCAAGCTGTGTGCCATGAAAAGCTTATATTAAGTACTTAAGTCTATTTTATGCTGTGCTTGGTGCTTTAAAGTAATTTCTGGAGTGATCAGAAGTATCACAGAAGCATCTTGTAAGTGGCTTGGATTCATTTTTCTTACATTCCTGTTGTGTTGATGTGGTAACTTCAATAGTTTAGAAAACTAGCTTGTGAAATACTGCCATGGCCCCACTCCCCTGCAGGCTGCCAGTTCCCACCCCTGCATTTCACTGCTGCCATAGTTTTCCATTCAGGCTATTTTTCTGGGAACACCCAAGTCATCAGAGTTAAACAAAAACGAAGTTTTTGGAGGGCTGCAATCTGTAGAGGATGCGTGAGACAATGACCTGCAAGTCTGCTTTACAGAAATAACAAATCCTGGAATGCAGTCTAGATTCCCCACTGTGTACTGACGGAGATGCTTACAGTATAGCTTCTTTCATTTGTTCTAAGGCACTGAATAAGGTTATCCTTGTTATGGCTGCAACTATAGTAAGAAGGCATAGCTACAAGCCTCAAAAGGGTGTTACTTGTATTCTCTATCCAAATAAACAAATATTTTAACTCCCAATCTGTGGAACTCAGTGCAATAAGGTGTAGAAGCTTGTTTGGTTTGGAGGTAAGTGTTCCTCTGAATCGCAGTATGCTCAGGGTTGTGTAAATTAGATGGATCCAAGAAAATACAAAACCTCTTATGCGAAAAAGAAACTAGTAGATGATAGAGGTTAGTGGGAAGAAACAAATCCCATAACTGCCTATGTGATGTCTCCTGCGATTTTTGCCATTGATCAGACTGCTGGGGTATCTTGAAATAAGAGTGTTGGTATGTTCTGCTACGGTGAGGTTTTTCAAATTGTATTAGCTTTCTTTTTGCGTGTTGCCATTTTGGTCTGTTATGCATTGGTCTATTACATTACTTACTGTTCTGGCCACTCTGTCAACATTTCAGTTGAAAGGCAGTTTGTTTTCTATTTGAATGAATGCATCTCTTTTTCTCTGCTCTGTCCCCTTAAGTGAGATTAATAGATTATCTAATATTGATCATGATCCAGCTAAGGAGTTGGTGGTTCTTTAAACATCTCCCAAAGTTTAAATTATTGTCTAAGGTTATGTTTTAACTGTTTGTTTCAAGTTCATATTTGGACATGTAGAAATGAGTTACTTTAAAATGGCATTACTAAAAACAATAAGTTGGGCAATTATTTACTCTCAACAGGATTACATTATACTACTAAACAATTCAAGTTTTTTTTCAAATTGCTGATGGACTTTGGCTACAGTCTGAAGTGTAGCTGCTATGGAAAATTCCAGGAAAAGGTGTAAAATGATACGTGAAAAATGTCAAGGGTAGTATTTGTTTAATGTGATTTCATTCATACGTTTATATCCAAAAATGTCTCTTTAGACCATCTGGGAGTTGTACTGTTGAGTCATGTTAGCCCTTTCCTTTTTCACATTTACTCCATTTTGTTTGTACTTCCCAAATCTATTTTATTTTTCTCATTTTCTCTTACCCTGCTGGTTTGTTCGTTCTTGGCTTTATTTTTAATTAGTTAAACATAAGTGGCCTTTGACATAGCAAAGATTATGAAAACAGTGGGACATTGGTTACTGCTTTGAAAGAGTAAGGCAAATATTTTTGTGTGTTTATTCTCCTTTGTCTGTTACCTCTGTCCTGGGGTTGTATTGTCAGTAAGTGAAGTAAGAGCCACTTGAAGGGGGAAAAGGGAGTTTATTTAGAACCTTACTTAGTTTTCTGTGTATTACAGCTTACGGGAGAGGCCCCAGTAAATCTTAGTTTCATTGTGCTATGCAAAGCTACAAATGTGTAATGAGAGCTTCTGAAGTTTACAGCATGAAACATGATGACAGACCAGACCTGGCAGAGATGAAATTTTAATTTTATGCATGCAGATCAACAACCAAATATTTGGAGCCAGTATCTAATCATGTTTAAGATCTCTTGAAAATCTGTCCTTCTACAATGGAAGCTTCTATATGGAAGCTAGGCTACTGGAAACCTTGCCTTTTATAGTCAAGATCACATGAGTTGGCTGATTCTGTTGCAAATGAGCAGTACAGCTCCCTGAATACTGAAGGCATGCATACTGTTCTCTTGCTTGACTTAAAACAAAAGCTATGGAGATTCTGCTAGTTAGGTAAAACTTAAATTTTGTCAGAAAGAACATGGAAAACTGTCACAGCATTTGTCTATACGTTTCTCTGTAATGGGAACCAGCTAGCCTCAAAGAGGTTCAAGGATATTTCCTCAGAGATTTATCAAAAGATAGAAGAGCTATACTTGTGTTGCCTTCCTAGAGAAAGCAGTTTGGGAGTTAACCATTGCTACTTGTCACAGGGAGAAGTGTTTAGTGCCTTGTGACTTGCATAAAGGGGTCTTCACAGGTTGCTCAGAGAGGTTGTAGCTGGAAACATTGAAGGTCAGGTTGGACAGGGCTCTGAGCAACCTGATCTAGTGGAAGACGTACCTGCTCATTGCAGGGAGGTTGGAGTAGATGACCTTTAAAGGTCCCTTCCAACCCCAGCCATTCTATCAGCTTTTGCATTATGTCTGCTGAAACCAAACAGGTCTGTTCCAGGTGACCACAAACCCACTGGTTTTCCTTTCTACAGCTGTAGATCCCTCAGCTCAGAGGTATTACATTTTAAGCATAACTCGTGGCCTTGCACAGTTTGAATACAATGCAGCATGATTTACAAAAGACTGGAAATGAGCATGTGCTCCAGGAGGTAACAGGATTCACATGCTGCGTATATGAAAGTGTACATGAAATGTACAGTGGCTTGCTAAACTCAGAGGTTTTCATTCATCGAGGATGGGATTGGAGTTCTACTTTTGGGAAGGCTTGAAGTGTCAATGAACCAATAAATCCTCAGGTTCCTGCAGCTGGTGAGCAGCTTGAATTTGAAAAGCAGCAGTCTGTTGCCCTTAGGTAAAAGCTAGGCGATGGTGTACAGAAGTGAAGCACTCTGTGTTCATCTTCATGGAAATATTTGTTATTATAAAACATCTTCCATGAAAGAAGTCTGATAACAGAAGGACAGATTCAACTGTAATGAAGCCACTACAAAGTTTCCCCCGTTGCAGGTGCAGGGTTCTTAAGAAATGCCCACCTTTAAGCCGTTTAAATAATTTTAGAATATAAAGCACCACACTTTGAAGATTAGAGATCAGAGTTAAAAGCAAAGGAAATACAGTCAGTAGGAAATTATATTATCTGGGGTTTTTTTAGTACTGACCAACTGCAATCACTGATAAACTTTTTAAAATATTTTAAGGTATTTGACAATGCAGGCTATGGAGACTGTAAGCAAGGATTCAGAGGTAACAAGCTTCTCTTCCAGCCCTGTTCATTCCAGACCCTTTATCAAATTCACATACCTGAATTTCAGTATTTCAGCAGAATGAGTTTTCTGCCTCTAATTGACAGGAGAAAAATGCCAGTTTATCTTAGTGAACTGGCAGAGCAGACCCCCACTTAGTCTTTGTATGAAAATGTGATCAGTTCTTGCCCTTGCCCTATCAGTCATGAGGGAAAAGGTAGGTGAAGCTCAGGGGAAGGACGGGCAGAACAACTGTTCCCGAGAACAATGTCTTATCATCTAACTCTGAACATACTTGACAAACAGAAAGAAAGGGACACAGAAAAAGAGCTGGAATACAAAAAGGAAGGTTGTGTGCTATATGTAACTGATCCAAGCTTCAAAGTCCAGTATTTCTGCTCAGTATTTTATTAACTGCTTGAGTAAATTAACTCTGAAATGATCAGGATATGTGATTAATTTTTGGTCTAAATGTGGGCCTGGAAGCATGGGGTTTGAGCAGTGCCAAAACATAATTTAAAGTAATTTAGTAAAACTACCATGACTTGGTATCTGTACTTTCTTTGCATGATAGTTGCCATAGGTGGATATTGGGAAGAAAGTTGGAATCACTTTTTGAATAGTTCAATGACATGCAGAAACTATTGTATTTCTTCTGTACTGAGCGAAGTAAGTTTGTATGTTTATCTAGTGAACCTGATGTTGAGGATTAATGCGAAACAGGAAAAATCTTCCAGTGCCTCTGTTTAGCAGTGTTTACTCAATATGTACTTGGCTTCATATTCTTACTCCTGGAAGATTTTTTCTGTTTGTGTAGGAAGCACTTCTGTCAAGGAGTGCTTGTAAGCATATAGCTCCAGCGTGTCTGATTGCCAGGCGTGCCTTGTTCTATTCTCTCGTAAGCATTAATTGAGCAAGGGCTGTTAGCTAAAAGCAGAGTGAGGAGAGAAAGGAAGAGCTTTAAAGCAGTCATCTGTCACTGAGTTTTGTGACACTGCAGATCTGTGGTAAAGGCACTCAGAACTCTCAGAAAACTATGTTACCTTCCCATATGAAGTGGGTTTGATTTTTGTTGTTGTTTTTAAGATAAGCAAAAATCACTAATTTTGGCTAATGTTATGGGCAGTTAGAGCAGTCTTCTGCTTGGAGGCCTGTGGACTTCCTTGTACTCCATGGAATGTATGCAAGGAAAGCTGCTTGTGCAGAACAGTTCTCAGCATTGGAGCCTGTATGACCATAAGAATTAATTCGTGTAGTATTTCCAAGAGCTGTGTGTTGGTATTTCCCAAATCACTTAGATGGTGCAGTTTTCAAGCATGGTCAGTATTGTCCTGTTTCTTCCACTGAAATGAACTGAAGGAAAACAGAGGCTGAGTTTGGAATGAATCCTTTTGGAAATATCAGTGCACCATGGAGTTGATGGTAATCAAAAGGTACCAGAAGATTTGCCTTGATTTGGTCTGGCTGCTGTAAAAGGGGAAAAGAAAGAATCCATGTTTGGGACATGCATTCTTCAATTAAATTGTAAGCAATGTTGTCTAGAATAAACTGATTAAAATTTAAAAGAAATTCCACAAATATGAAATTTTTAAAAAATGGGTAGTGCCTTTTAGATGATAAAGGGCTTCTGCTATAGTTCTGGAAATATAAAATAGTTGACATTTAAAATGTCAATAGTTTCAGCATTTACCATAGAGTTCTGACATTTTAATAGTGACCATTGGAGCTTTTATTTGTTTTAAATGTCTCACTTAAATTCTTTTACCAAATTATTGGCAGTCTGGTCATCTTTGAAAAGTGGCATCCTATTTTGGGACTACAGCTATTCAGGAAACAGAGCTCTTGATGGTTACAGTCAGTGAAATAAGGTCAGCCATATAAAGATGGGCACTTATTTCTTACTACTTGCATTTGCAGTTTTGCTCTGGGCAGGAAGAAAAACTTGGCAAGAGGTAATTCCTCCCCCCCCG
>NW_009259531.1:3825621-3850076 GCF_000687185.1 Egretta garzetta | reverse complement strand
CCCCCCCCCCCAAAAAAAAAGTGATATCCATTTATGCATGAAACCCTTTCTTTAATGGTCAAAAGTAGTAGGCTGGACCTTGGGAGATCTCCTTCCTCCCTGAATTGAGCTGGTTGTCTGGGTTTTGCAAATCCCTTCCTTCTCTGTGCCTTAGTTCTGGTTTAAGAAGTTAAGTAATAATGATCTTTTTTTAAAAAAACTTATTGAAGTTAGTGTTAGGAAAAAATTGTTATGATGTTTGTAGAGACTATAGAGGCTTCTCAAACTATTTTAGAAGATGACTGCTGTGGTTTCCCTAATGAACGTAATCTACACTCAGTTATTCAGTGTTTTGTAGCCACTAATGAAGGGCTTACACTGAAAGTTTTTCATATTATAATATTCAATGTAAATGACACTGAACTAACACTTCAGTCAGGAAGATACTGGGAAAATCAACATAGTTAAACAAATAATTCATAAGCCATTCTCGCTTACAGTGCATATACTTGTTCGATGTATACTCTAATAAAGTTTCTGCAGTATTTTTCTATCTTACAGGCACCTGAGTGCCTATTTTAGCCCAAGGAAGTGAAATGTCTGAGGTGAGGATCCATTCCATAAAGTTTCATATCTATATTGTATGTACAGTAAAAGGAATCCCCATTCCCAGTTTCATGTGGGAAATTGAAGCAAAGTTCAAGTGAATGCCTGTTGGTTGAAGAAAACCACACATCATGACTTTCCAAGTTATACTTACACTACATGAAACTTTGCTGGGTTGCAGCTTTTTCTGTAGAATGAGGAATTCCTCTGAATGCATAGTATATTTTGGTTGTTGCTATTCTTGGCTTTCTTCGTAAAAGAAACAGCATAAGTTATTATTGCTGTTTATGAAAGTATTTTGACCCTATACCATAGTGTTGAACTGTAAACAGATTGCCTGACAGTTTTTTAATAGAAAAATTTAGCACTGCAGCTGAACAAAATCTGATAATGGCAACTCTGACTTTTTTTTAAAATACCTACTTGGTTAAAGTTCATCAACATAGAAATAGTCTAAAAAAACCCATTGGATTCCTCTTATAACCTCTAAATCACTATGTTTAAGTGTTTAGGTTTTTTCTTATGTGATTTTTAATGTGTCCTGGAGACTTTATTTATTTTGTTATAACTTAAAGAGTTTTTTCAGAGCCTGCTAAGGCTTTGGAAGTCCTGACTGCGACACTGCCAAACTAACTGATTTGCTTCACTTCAGTAGAACGTGCGGTGGGGATCTTCTGGCTTCTGTAGCTGCAGAGATGAGTCTAAGATTCTTTAACTGTGCTCAACTGATGGGTTTATATTGGATCTTGCAATATTTCAGTCTTCAGAAGGAAATGTCCCATGAAATTTGAGATTCTTTTCCCTTTGAGGTGAACACTTTAAAAAAGGGCCTGTATAAGCTGTCTCCAATTCCATGAATGGAAGGATTTATAATGATTTATGTTCTCTGGCATATCAGTTCATTGTGTAGCTTAAATATTGCACCAGCAACTTGAACTAAAAAGTGTGAATGACAGAATTTTACCACTTAAAAGTTAGCAGGTAGAAGGAAATAATGAAGGGCTGCAGCTGTCTGTCCGTTTTCCTGTTCGGACTCAACAGAAGCACTTGTAATTCAAAATGTCTAACTAGTCCCTTGAATCAAGGAAATCTAAACTTATTTAGCATAATGGAAGACTCATTCAGTCTTCTCTCAAGCTGAGACAGTTGGGCTTGTTCAGCCTGGAGAAGAGAAGGCTGCGGGGAGACCTGATTACAGCCTTTCAGTACTTAAAGGGGGCCTATAGGAAAGATGGGGAAAATCTTTTTAGTAGGGCCAGCTGTGACAGGACAAGGGGTAATGGCTTTAAACTAAAACAGGGTAGGCTTAGACTAGATATAAGGAAGCAATTCTTTACAATGAGGGTGGTAAAACACTGGAACGGGTTGCCCAGAGAGGTAGTGGAGGCCCCATCCCTGGAAACATTCAAGGCCAGGTTGGATGGGGCTCTGAGCAACCTGATCTAGTTAGCGGTGTCCCTGCTTACTGCAGGGGGTTGGACTAGATGACCTCTGGGGGTCCCTTCCAACCCAAAACATTCTATGATTCTACGACTCTCTTCTGCTGCTCCTATATAGAAGAGCTGCTAAGGAAAATGAAAGAAACGTACTTCTGAAGACTAGGGTTAGTCTGAGCAATATCACGCATTTGTTTTGAGATCTGTCTGTCTTTATTTTTCCATCATCAAGGCCAAACCCTCTACTGAACCCAAACACCTAGTCTATGTCAGAGTGTTTAATAAAATTAATAATTTCTGAGGGTTTTGCCCCTGAAAAATAGTAACTGCATTCATGTGTGTGAAGATTGTATGTGAGAAGGGCAAGAAAGAGTTTGGCTTGCTTTACTGAGGTCTTATCCTGACAGAGAGAGATGTTATCTACAATGAGAGACCTTAACAAAACGCAGTTTGGTATTTTATGTCTATCTTTCCTGTTCTGCTAAAGTAAGTGCAATTTTGATTCAAGATGAAAGATTCAAGATGAAAGATTGCTGGACATGAGCCGGCAATGTGTGCTGGCAGCCCAGAAGGCCAACCATACTCTGGGCTGCATCAGGAGAAGCGTGGCCAGCAGGTCGGGGAAGGTGATTCTGCCCCTCTACTCGGCTCTGGTGAGACCTCACCTGGAGTACTGCGTCCAGCTCTGGAGCCCTTAGCACAAGAAGGACATGGAAGTGTTGGAGCAGGTCCAGAGGAGGGCCACAAAAATGATCTGAGGGCTGGAGCACCTCTTCTATGAGGACAGGCTGAGAGAGTTGGGGTTGTTCAGCCTGGAGAAGAGAAGGCTGCGGGGAGACCTGGTTACAGCCTTTCAGTAGTTAATGGGGGCCTATAGGAAAGATGTGGAAAATGTTTTTAGTAGGGCCACCTGTGTCAGGACAAGGGGTAATGGTTTTTAAACTAAACCAGGGTAGGTTTAGACTAGACATAAGGAAGAAATTCTTTACAATGAGGTTGGTAAAACACTGGAAGAGGTTGCCTAGTGTGGTGGTCTGACCCTGGCTGGATGCCAGGGGCCCACCAGAGCTGCTCTATCACTCCTCTCTAATCGGACAGAGGAGAGAAAAGTAAATCAAAGGGCTTGTGGATCAAGATAAAGGCAGTTTAATAAAGGAAAAAAAAAAAGCAAAAGCAAAGGCTGCATGCGGTAGCAAAAGGAAAGAAAACAGGATTTTATTCTCTACTTCCCATTAGCAGATGATGTCCAGCCACTTCCCGGGAAGTAGGGCTTCAGTATACATAGTTGTTCCTTCCTGAAGACAAAACGTTGCAAAAGACAAATGTCCCCCCTTCTCTTCCTTTTCCCTTAGTTCTTATATCTAAGCTGACATCACATGGTATGGAATATCCCTTTGGTTGGTTTGGGTCAGGTGTCTTGGCTACGTCCCCTCCCAAGATCTTGCCCGCTTCCAGCCCACTGCGGGGGTAAGGGGGGAATATTGGAGGCACAGCCTTGATGCTGTTCAAGCACTGCTCAGCAGTAGCCAAAACATTGGTGTGTTATCAACCTCTTTCTACATACCAATAGAAAGCACATTCCTATGCTGCTTGACCCAATACACCCAGAGAGGTAGTGGAGGCCCCATCCCTGGAAACATTCAAGGCCAGGTTGGATGGGACTCTGAGCAACCTGATCTAGTTAGCAGTGCCCCTGCTCACTGCAGGGGGGTTGGACTAGATGACCTCTGGGGTTCCCTTCCAACCCAAAACATTCTATGATTCAGATATCTGTTCTGTACTCCACACCCAAGTATAATTTCAGTTGGCATTATTAAGATATATGTGCATGTTTATGGACACAGTGGTTCAAATAATCTTTTATGGGTTGAGACACACCCCATGAAAGGCTATTATCTCTGGCTCAGCTGTGATGATATTTTCAAAGCAGCATTTACCAAACTTTGATCCATAGATTGATAGCCATGTTTTGATAACTTCTTGGGTTTGTCTGCGAAGTTATGAGATAAGAGTTTAAAATCCTTTGGCCTGGCATAGTTTCTTTGCTATTGTTGGGACAGGAAGCTGTGCTGTTACAAATGGGCATATAACTGGTTCCCAGTTCTAACTGCATAAAAAGATTTGAGACTCCCTGCTATATGAAGTTCAGTATGAAATGCATTCCTTTGACCAAAATCCTGTGTTCAGTGATAGGAAGCTTGCCATTAACATAGTTGGGGACAAAACTAGGTTTGTCCTGTAAGTCTTGATAAACAGTCTCATTGGGAAAGTACTCTCTTGCCAGGATTGTTGTCTAGGGACAGAGGGGGTGCAGGGAAGATGAATCTATGGAAGCTGTGATAAAGTCCTGGAATGTTCAAGTGTGCTAAATGATTGGCAAAATAGAAAGGGCTGTGTGTAGTAGAATATAGTAGATGAGAAGGAAATGTAGTGGAGAGACCTGAATGGGAAAACAAAATGAGTGTAGCAGTAGGCAAATAATTGGTATTCATGCACAAGTCTTGAACGGGCTGAGGAAAGTGAGATGAGAGCTGAAGTAAGGCAACAGTGTCCTGGCTTCTTCAGAAGAGATTGTTGGGAGCATGTGCCTCTAAAATAATCTTAAAAGTCTGTAGAGATACCAACATTCTGGTGCCATGTCATTGTTCTAGTTCTGTCTGAAATTGTACATAACTGGTCGTAGGATCCCTGAAGTGAAAGCTGTGTAAATTTGTGTTTCTTTCTGGCAAACCCAATTAGTCTGTCTCTTAAAGGCTAAAAAAGCTTGTAGTGTGCCTTCTGCACAGACCGCAGGGAGAAGAGGAGCTGGCAGAGACACTCACGCGTGAGCGAGGGGCAGTCTCTGTGTAGAATGCCATGGAAGGAAGGTCCTTCAGGCCCATTTCTCAAAGAAAAAGATATTACTGAATCCCTGCTTTATGCTGTTTCTCCCTTGATACTATTATCCCTCACTTTTCTGAATTGTTTGGAAGCCAATGCAGCTGTGCTGCACTGTGGATGTGAGCACCGTTTGGTTATAAGTAGAACAGATATAGATGGAGATGAATAATTTCTATGGAACATGCTTTCGCACATGCTGATTAATTGTGCTGTGTCAGTGGCCTTGAAATGCTACTGAGACACTGTGGTGCCTGCAGGTTTTCCCAGCAGCTTTAGTCTCTTTGTTTCATGGAAAGATTAATGCTGTGAGACACATGACATAAGGGTATAAGCTGACCTCATATGCCCCATGATGACTTTTAGAGTTGGTAGATAAGGTTGTTCTCCAGCTTTCTTATTTTTAATGAGCTATTATATTGCTGCAGGATCCTGTAAATAGTGCAATGCCTTCTTACTAATGCATAGGGGCTAAAAAGATGTCCTTTTTTGGTCATCTCCTAGATGTGATACAGTTTTCAGTAAGGAGTTAATGTTGGAAGATTATTGTTACTGCTACAGTGGATCCCACAGGCAAGTTTACCTTTTTGTCTTTGGTTATAACATCTAGAAGGAGAGCAAAAAAACTTGAAGCAAAGTTCCTGGTGACATTAACACCTACATGACCTACTGATGACACGGTAAAGAGAGTGTCAGCCCGTTCCTCCAGCCAGAAAGAAGTGAATACAGCAGCTGTGATGGATTCTTCTTACTCCTATTTTCAGAAAGCGTGATCTAGACCAAACCTTCCAGGGCCAAAGCTCTGGAGCTTTGGATGTTCACCTTTGAGTAGAAGGCAAGGAAGAAGCAGCGTTTTCTTTGGAAGGCCCCCTTGGTATACTAATGAAATCCTTCTGCAGGTGACACACCATCAATAGTTTTCTCTGCTTAGTTTTCTCTGCTTCTGTTTCCTTTTAAGGAGGTGTTTTTAGAGATGCTTAACTGGCTCCTTTAAGAATAAGGACTCTGAAAATTAAGGATGTATTTTCTGGGAGCCTTATCTATTGATCTTCAATACAAATCCATAGCCTCCTTTTGTTTTCTTTAGAGAATGAGTAGGAAGGAAAGGGTTTGAACCAGTCACAAATTTTACTATGTTTTTAACTGTCCTAGAATGGCTTTCCCCAGCAGGACTATTTACAGTCTGTGGTTTAACAGATGACAGTATAAATTAAGTTGATTTTTTTTTTTTTTTTTAGAAGGTGAAACGGCTGGTTACAGCTCTAGTTGCTATATAGTGTGCAGCAGGTTCTGCTCATAAAGCCTTATAAAACTGAGGGAAGTTTCAATACGAGGGGACTGAATGTTGAAAAACAGTTCTCATTTCAGAGCATGGATCTGTCATCTTTTTGTATTATTCATTCTTTTGACTTCTGTTTGAACAAAAGCCGCCTGAAGTAGCAAAGTTTTTGCTTAGTTTTATGTGCTTGTTTATAGCCATCATATTCCTTTTGGTGCAAAAGTGGTTATTTCCATGTTAAAATCAGGATGTAAGAACAAATGAGGCTTTCTTTTTTCAAAAAAATATTACAGAAGATTTGAAGGATATGAATTATTGTCCATTTTTAAATGTCACGTGTCTTTGCAAATCTTACAACATCACTTGATTAGATTTTGTCCGTCTTTATGAATATAGTGTGAAAAGTTCTTTTCAAAACTGAATCATTTATTTGTGTGACTGGTGCTGTGGCTGCTTTTCCTGATAGTAACAACTTATGAGAAATTGTCTGATATATAAACCACATATTTAGTTGTGAAGAATTCAAAATTGGGGTGGGAGGAAATTCCTGTAGCAATGTCTCCGAAATCTGAAAAGCTTTCCTTGCTTGCTGATGTCCTGTCACAGCTGTCTTCTGCAAAGTATACTGATAGTTGTCTGGTATTTGTCTTAACACTGTTTGCCCTGGTAGTGAATAGATGTATAGAAAAGAAAAGGGAGCAGGCAATGACTTAGCAATCCAGCCTTTGCTTCTCCCTTGCTTTCCAGACCCAGCTGTTGTGGGTCTTTCTAACACTGGACAGTAAAAAATAAAGTGAGAGGAGGTGGATCATAGCTGTTTGGTTTCCAGTCTATCATTTCATCTGTTGTGTCTATTGTTTTCTCATCTGGATGAAAGACCAGTGTCCTACCATCATGGTTTAAATGGGTCTTATAAGTTGATTGAGTAGGTAGCAAAGTTGTGACCTGCCTGGTAGTAAATACAACTTTGTTTTGAAGTTGCATGTTCTTCCCAAAAATATTTTATCTAGAGTCCTGCAGGAATCTCTACTATCTGTGGACTAGCTGAAATGTACTGATGGCTCTAATAGTTATTAAATAGACTGAACTGGAAGCTTTCCTACTTGACCGAGCTCTTGGCTTGTATGTCGGTGCGTGCCTTACTTACATAAGAGGACCTTAACTGGTCTGAATCAAACCAAATTAAATGTTTGAGGTGATGATGAAATGGCTTCCTGGTGCTTTTGGCTTTTGCTTCTCACCTGCATTATTAGAGGGGTTGGGTTTTCCTTCAAATAGAATGATCTTAGTCTAGTCTTATTTTCCTGAAGATGCCATGTTTCCAGCCAAGTAAGGACGTTAGAAAAGCTGGGCAGAGGAAGGTTTCTGAATAATCCACCAGGAGAAAGGCACTGGTAAGGTATGAGAATAATCTACTGTGTAAACCAATATGTAGGTGATCAGCAGAGCTGGCAAAGAGAAGGCATAGTGAAGAATTGGAAGTTAGGAGTTAAAGCTTGTAACGGACTCTGTGTGTGTGTGCATATGTATATATAAACATGTAAAATCATCTGCTGAATTGCAACAGACATTTAAAATCAGTTTAGTATAAAATTCATTGTGAGTTCTGACAACCATATTTTTTTTAGCAGAGCTGACAATGGAGCTTGTGGGGACCTATTCTGAGGCTTTTAATTCAGGCCAGGAGAGTTGTTACTACAGTTTAAGTTGAGAGATAGCGTGTTATTGACCCAGTCCTCCTGTTCAGCTCCATACTGGCAGATAAGCTTTATCAGGAATTGAGAGCCTCAGTATAACTGAGAGGCAAATTCATCCCTGTGGTAACTCCATTGAAGTTGGTGGGTTACAATAGCCTGCAGGAATATTCAGCACTGAATTAATTTCTGTGTAACTAACAAATTTTATTAAAGAAGTAGATTAATGGGACTTAGTTTTTAAATCTCATGGTCTCTTATCATCTTGTCTTCTCAGCCCTGTTTACTCGAACAGGAGCTGCAATTCTGGTCAATAGTAAGTAATGCATGTCTATGGTGACTTCCAATAAAAGAATGATTTATTTGTGTACACGCACATTTTGTACCTCATTTATAACTTAAGGGATATGTCTGAATCATTGCAAACAAAAAGATTTATAGTTCTATCTTTTAAATAAATCAAACTGTATCGTGTTTTGGGCCCACCAAGGGAAAATACTAAGTGATTGAGAGTTGTGCAGAGAAGAGGAAAATGATGTGCTGTAGGAATGTTAGATGTGGATGGGGTGATATACACTGATCCTTAACTAACACCTGTAAGTTCAGAGACTTCAAGCTGTGTACATTCTGTTCCTTTTTAATCTTTGGAATTTGAGGAGCAATTCTCAAGCTGAACCAATCACAGATGGAATTTGTGAAGATGAGCCCCACTGGCTTTCTAAAAGTATTACTTACTAGTCGTAATTACTATTTCTGATTGCTGTTTAAGTGTGTACAGTTATAAGCTTGTTCCATGTGAAAATACATGGTACAAAACTGAATTACTTCTAAGTTTTTCCATTTCATATCTATGTATATAGCCACATTTTATTCAATTATAGTTATGTTAATCCTACGTTTTAATGTATTCCATTGCTTCTTATTGATTCTAATCTTTGCATAAGTAAGTTCATAAGGCCTAAAATTGCTTTTGGTTTTACTTATGTAATTCTGGAGTTAGCTGGTATTTTCCACGGTTGAGCTGAAGGTGTAAGATTAGGCTCTATAAGTTGAGTAGGCTTGCATTGGGGAAAAAATAGTTTAAACTTATAAGTTATTTGCAGATGTGTGAAAAATATGAATGTTTATCACCTTAGAAGGCTGCAACTGAAATCAGTCAAGAATAGCAGCTGCCAACCAGAAAGCTGAGAAATTGTATAAAATTCACTGTTTTTTTCCTTTGGAGGGTTCATAGAACTTCTGTGAAAAAGCTTACTTTTTGTGAGGGAATCAATACCACAGGATTCACTTTATAGGGGAAGAATAAGGCACGGCAGGGTTACCTAAACCTATGCCACGAGTCTGAAAGTATCTTCAGGTAACATTATGGACTTTGGTCATGTGCATTTATAAATGCATAATGCTTATTTCACATTAAAAAAAAAATAATCTTTGTACTGTTAGGTACTTAAGAGTCTTACCTAACACCAGATTTTGGTATGGATGGAATATGCTAGAAAGAAGTGCTTTCTGAGTCTAGAAGTGCGTATTTGTTATTGTTAAAGAGCTCTCCTCTGCCTCTAGATACTGTTGTCTAAATAGTTTTTGTAATAAAAAGACTCAGTAGGCCATGTCAGGCTTGTTTATTATAATTACTCCTAAAATTTCTTTGGTGTTATTTTTATGAAAGCCAGGCAGTGTCACAAAAAAGCTGTGGAGCCCTATGGTGCTAAAAAACCCTTAAATCATTTGTAACAGACAACAATTTCTCTGTTTTCTAAATATGTGAAAACTATTAGCAGTTGCTATGCAAGTTAATTTGACACTTAATTGCATGGTATTTGTGAACCAGAAAATATATAGAGCAAGCTTTGTTTATTGTCATGTTATGCACCAAAAGCATGTGCAGATCGGCTTACCCCTAGGATAAAGACTAACTTCTCCAGCAATGTTTTTTCATTTGGGAAGCCTACTCTGTGGTAGGACTGCAATTTTAAAAAAAATTTTGTTGCATGGGAAATGACATGGGATCTGGCTCACTTGTAGTTGGTAAGACATGGGGAAAAGGATGTATCAGCTGAAGTAAAATTGCATATTGAGTTATTTTTGCCATGTGGATATGTTTCTTAGGCATCTGTGGTGCTCTGTCTTGGGAGACAGAAGTCACAATGCTTGTGTATCTTGCACACCAATATAAAGCGATATATATATGTTATGAGACTGGTTCTAATAGCAGTCCTGAAGTTACTGCTTTGCCTCCTGGTCTGGCCACGTCAGTTATACCCCAAAAGAGCTCATGATGGAGACTTCAAAGACAGAGGTACTGCCAGTGCTCCTTTTTGGGGCAGTAAAACCATTCCACAGCTCAATGCAGCCCTTGGGCGTTTGGTTGTCTGCATGTCTGCATACAAGCTCTGTTTATTAAGAAGGGAGTAATCATTTTGTTTTACAGGTTATAGTTTTTCTTGTGCTTCAGATTTGCTTGCCAGGTCAGAGGCTTGACATTCTTTGCCCATGTATAGCAGGAGCATTGTTTCTTTCTGTATTTCTAAACCCTTTAAACATTTTAATCTGGTGACTTGGAAACAATGAATAATGTTTCGGTAATGAATTTTGATAGATATTTGACAAGAAAACTGCTATTTATAGGAGTTGTATTGCATAGCCCGTAGTAAACCTTGTTTACAAATGGCTGAGGCTTTTTTCTTGGAGAATGCAGTCTAATATTACTAAGATGGGGAAAGGAAGTCTTCCTTTTAGAATTCTGCCAATGCTCAATGCTGTTCCAGATTAAAAAAAAAATATCTTAAAAATCATTCCAGTGACAACTAATGAAAAACTTTCATCTGTTTATTAGCACAATTATAGGTCAATAACCTGATGCTTGTCTAATCCTGGAGACATTTTTCTGAGAGTTTATATATTCTTTTCTTTTGGTTCAAGTGAGATCATGTGAGCGATCCGTTTGTTTTCTCAGAGAAGAGGGCAGTGTTGTATCTCTTTCAGAAGAAGTAAGATAGGGTATGTGATTCCTTAAAAATGTTCGGAAAACATTTTCACATTCATTTACCAAGGCCTGTGCTGTAGTTGACAAAAGCATGGAATAAACTACAGATGTTGTTCTACCACCTCAACTGGCAAGCTAACAGTACAAGTTTGTTTAGTATTTTAAAATAGTAAATGAATGCAAAATATAGCCACATTTAGTGTGAAATTATAGGAGTAACTATGGTTTCAGATTAAATGTTCAGAAATTCATTTGCTATGTTCTTGAATTGATGTCTTTCATGTGTTTGTGTAAAATACACAAGTTATAACTCAAGATTTAAACAGAACAAAGTCTAAAGTTCTTTGTAGTAATAGAACAGCGTAATCATAATGAACTGTTGGAAGCTCTGCTCATCCGCTTCATATGTTAGGCTGCAAAACACAGATGCCAAGATGTTGGTGTCTCGCAAAACAACCCTTCCACTGCTCCTTTTATTCCTGATTAGAAAATTCTGTTAAACAGATGAAATCCTTGAATGCATTTATTGTTTGAAGTTCTTCCTCACGTTCTACAGCAGGTTTTTTTTAATCTTTGAAATGGTTAATTCAAATGTATGCTTTTTTATATGTAACACTTGTACTTGTGTTCTGAGCCTGTCCATATCAGAAGGTATGTCTGTAAACAGTGCTTGTCTGCACATCCAGCTTTTTCAAGAGAGTTGATGTTGGGGAAAGCAAAATTTGGTGGATCAATTCGGATACTATTTCATACAAAATGAACCTATTGTATCATAACTGAGGCTTCATAATGAAAGGATCTAGTTGATGAAGAGCAAAGACAAAGATTCTAGAAAGCAATTCAGCCTATTAAAGATCTGAATCTTTAATGCTGTCTGGTGATGCATTTCTCTACTTACTGCAGAGAAGTCTAAATTTGTATAATGACTATTTAAATTCAAATCAGGATTGTGCTTTTAACACATTTCCAATTTGTGTCTCCTCATGTTTTGGCTTGCTGTAGAGAACCATTACTGAATGTGGCTTGTCTCAACATTGCCATTGTACCACACTCCCGCCACCCACCCTCGCGGTCTGCAGACAAACGCCACCATGCACCTGCACAAGGCCCAAGGCGTGAAAAAGGTAGAAGGTGTCCAAAGGAGATAGCACGTATGCAAGTGCAATCTGCGCATGACAAGGGACCCCAACCTCTATAAAAGGAGTGCGTGCGCTCCGGTAGGGGGGGCTCTTTCCCGTCTTCATCCCTCCCCCTTGGACCTCTTGGAAGCCGCCTCGATGAAGCCACGATCGCATGGACTGAACCTGGAGTAGCAGACGGGGGTGCCGGAGTGTCAACTACACCATAGACAGGGGCGCCGGAACATCGCTGGACCCAGGGCGGTGTTTTTTCTCAGTTTTTCCCTTTTGCCCTTCCCCATTTACCCCCTTCAGTTGCCTCCTCACATGGTTCTCTCCTTCCTTTGCATTGGAAATAAAGCTGAAAGGTTGTACATTTATTAATTGTTTGGGGGAAAGAGAGAAAGCAGTGATAGGAAAGGAAGGAAGGAAAGATAAGAAATAAAGCAAGAGGTCCGGATAGAAGAGAGCAGACAGTTACCACCATGGATCTGCAGTGTCCCGGGGGGTCCGTGCTCCTGGGGTTTTTGGTGATCGCACATGGAATCTTCGGTGGTCTCTTCACGAGGTTGGTGATCTTCCTCCATCATCTTTCATGGTCTCCCACGGGGTCCCTGCAGCCTGAGACTGCAGCCTTTTTTATAGAGCACAGTCCAGCACACGTGCACACATTTCACGTGCTTTACTTTTGGTGGGATCCGTTCGTGCGCTTTCTTGTTGCTGGGTAGGGGCAGCGTTCTGCCTGCATGCTTTAAGTGGCAGCAAACTACAAGCTTTGGTGGGCAGGTGGCCCCACCTGGGCGTCCACTGCTTCAACAAGCCACATGGCTGTGGCAATGCTGATTTTTGCACATCGCCACACAAAGGAGCAAGCTTTGAGACAGTTAGCTGGCCATTCAGTCTCCAGTTAGCTGGCTATTCAGTCTCCCACACGGTGGTAGTCAGTCCTCTCTTTCTCTCTCTCCTTCTCTCTCTTTCACCCTGTCTTCCTGGACGTAAACCCACTCCCTTGCTATCTCTCCCTTTCTTCTCGTCCCTCATTTTCTTTTTTCTCAGTTTTTCCCTTTTGCCCTTCCCCATTTACCCCCTTCAGTTGCCTCCTCACATGGTTCTCTCCTTCCTTTGCATTGGAAATAAAGCTGAAAGGTTGTACAACATCTGACCGGATTTAGTGTCTTAATCTCGTCCTTGGGATCGTATCGAAACCTCCCCAACATTGGATCAGGACACTTGCATGGGGTGATACTGGTGCAGTTTTCAGTGCACCTTAGTTCTGTGTTGGTTTCTGCAGAAAGTCGTGATCATACTGTTTTCGATAGTATATTCAATATTTGCCTTTTCCTATGACTTTAAACTGATGTGACACAAAAAAATGAAGGCAACGTGGTCATCTAAGCTTATAACTGTACTTTTGACTGTGGTGCGTGATTGCACAGCATTGTGGTCCTAAATTATTTGGAGGAGTTTATCATAGGCTACTGACAGAATGGAAATTAGCCACTCAGGATCTTCTTTCAGTCTTCGAGCAAAAAAGCTTTCATGTTTGCAGAGACTTGTCAGTTCAAAATTTCATGTTGAATTCTAATGGATATTTGTGCAAGATGTTCCTCTGTATTTCCTCTGCCCTACATTTTATTTGTCTTTGTGAACATTTCAAAGGAGATTGGCTGCTTGGTGGATGACCAGGCTTGAGAACTTTCTGCAGATCTTCTAGTGCCCTTGAATCTGGGTGTATATCTGGGTTGATATTTTATGAGAGTATTGCTGCTGTGGAAATTTTAGGAAATAATGAAAGCCCCCTCTCTAGGGGTTATGCTAACGGTGGTCAGTGGCTTTGAGTTTATAGTTTATTGTAGCCAGTCTAATACAAGAATTTTCTCTTAGAGTAGACATGCATCAATCTAGTTGCCACCGGTTGGGCACACAATGTTCATAAACAAGAAATAGAGAAATCTATAACTCTGCATACTTGAATTGTAATAGGGACAGGATTGGAATGAAGTGTTTTCTGAGATTTGGAGAAAGCTGGAACAGTGGCTGCAAGTGTTTGGTTTTTTTACCAAGTTCATGTTTTGTGGAAGTCTTCTGGTAAAGCAGCTTTCTATACATTGGCACATTGCATTGCTTGACATCAGGCTATTCTGTTGTATTTTGTATGTTGTATGAATATGTACAAACTTATATTAATGATAATTATATATAGAAAAACACACTACAGGAACTTTGCTTTCTTTGGTATTTCTTAACCACCTTAAATTTGGGATGAGATTTCCATGATTTATAAATATTAAACGTTAAAGGGCTTTCTGGAAGCTTGTACAAGAACTGAAATAGTGTGCTTGCACATACTTTTTCCTGATGGAAGATGTTTGACGGGCTTTTATACCGCTTGAAAACATTGAAATAAGATCAGATGCACGTTTTTTGAGAACAGTAGCTTTTAGATCAGGAACCAGACAGATTAATGTTTGTGAATTAGATTAGAGTTGAAATTGTCTGAATGAGTTTGATACCAGACAGCTAACCAAAATTTTTTTTCATCTTGAATTGGATTAAACTGTTGTAGTCACAGCAATTATGCTGTGGTTTGTGGGCAGTTTACTGACTTTTATTATTTAAATAAATTTGAAGGAATTTTTTAAGTTTGACCTTTTGTAACATCAGATAGCAGCAGGAGTTTGGAAGAAAACCAACTGGCTGAAGAACTGTTGAAATGCCAGATTTTCTCAAGCATATAATCATTACTGAAGATGGATTATACTAAAACTGCAGAAGATCTTTGAAACCACTTGAGTAATTCTAGGGAGTTTTTTTCTAATCTTTAGTGTTTAGTTCACATCAGTGTTTCTTTATTACTATGTTGGAAATGAAGCCTTGGAAATGAATAAATATTGGATGGTAACTTCTAATCAAAATGCTTTGATACCCTCCTGATGCATTTTTTTTCTAGCTAGGTGATAACTACTTATTCCGCTTGCATACAAAACTTGTTAAATAACCTCTTTGAGATATGAAGGTCCCAAGGAATGTCTGACAATCTCTGTGGAATTCTTATTTATCATTTTGACTCAAAATGGAAATATGGCAAATTCAGATTTAAACAAGGATTATGTAAACCCAAATTGTGAGTAAGAGTTGTTCAAACCCAGTACAAGCAGAGGAAAAATCAGTGAAGTTAATGGCAATGAATTTCCACTGATTTTGTGTGTACAGGATCAAAACCTGTGAAGAACAGGTTTTTGTATGTGCAATCTAATAAACATCATAGTAGGTTGTCATTTAATTTTTGGCCCGGAAATGGGAATGTAGTATGAGTTAAAGAAACTCTGGGTCCAGTCCAAGTCATTTAACTTTTTCTATCATCTGTACTTACTCTGTGTAACATATTCAGGTCTTAGGAAGTACATGAGTAAAAGTTAGCTATTCAGTATACACAAAAAGGACTGAAATTGTAGCAAAATGTTACATACAACAAAGCAGTAAATAATCTCTTCGCTGCTTTGTGAAGAAAAATTTTCTGCAACAAAATTTTTGGGAGGGCTAGCTTAGTTTTCCTGACAGAAGCTTAAACTTCTTGCCTAAAAATGCAGTCTATATTTTACAAAAGATTTAACTATATTTTACAAAATATTTAACTCATGAGCAGTTTTTGTTAGACTGAGGCCTTCATGTGGTCATTCTAATTTTAATCTTATGGAGATTGAGATTTCTAACAAGAAAATAATTAAAGTCTATTCTGGTGTAGCTACGGGACATGTAGCTGTGTTGAAGATATTCCTGGAAATCAAGCTCGTATTACTGATAAGATAGGTGCTAATCATAGGTAATGAAAAATAGCAGTGATAACTCATTTGGCATGGACTATAACTCAAAACCCAGGGAAAAATGAAATATGTCTCTTTAAAATATGAAACTGAAATGTCTCTGAAGTTTTTGGGACAGGCCCTATGTAATGCCTGAAAAGGTGTTTCAAGGGCTATTATTTAAAGCAAAACATCTAGAAGAGGTGGTAAAGTATCTCAGAAGTTTTGTCATACATAGGACTCCTATGTCTGGAGGGGAAGAAAACCCAACAAAAACCTAACCCACGGAACAGAGCCTGAACTGTACTCCTTCTGACCTGAAGTTGCCTGCTATCCTCCTTTGTATTGTGAGGAATGTCAGAGCTGATCTCTCCAGCAGGACTCTGCACAGAAGGGGTGAATGGGAGCAGAAACGGCTGATCACGATTCTTTTTTTTTTTTTTTTTTTTTTTTTTTAGTTGCTTAATTGTATCTTAGCTTTGTATACAGTGACTTTTCTGTGCTACCTCTTAATGACAACAGCCCCATGTACTTAAAGGGTAATGTCATTTGGGCTTCAGCATTGGAAAGTCAGTGGAAAATGTGAACTACTGAACTGGCATATTGCAAGGACAAAAACATCAAATCAGATGAGTAGAAAACAGCTCATTCTGTTCTTGGATAACAAAGAATATTCTACATGCCTAGAAGGGACAGTAATATTTCAGGTTTAGTTTCTAAAGAAAATGGATTTAAAAACAAAGAACAAAATAGTTCAAGGGATTCAGGGTCAGTTCAGTTGGTGCATTCAATTATTTGCTCTGTAACATGCTTAACAAAAAGCAAAAAAGCAAAATAGTGATTTAAAGATAGTTTAAAATTCCTAGGCTTCTTAAATGTTTCAGACTAGAGCAAGGCTGATGTGGGCTTCTGGCCTTTCTAGGTAGATGAGTCAGCACCCAAGCTTTTCTTGCCATTCTTTTGGAAGAGACAACTAGAAATGGAAAAACAGTTTGATAGGAATGGGGCCATTGAAGCCTACTGAAACAGGAAGCCAAATTTAGTATTTACATAAATAAAATAAAATCAACTCTTTCTTTCTTAGGTGATGGAATGTTTTGTGGAGAACTTAATGCTTCAAAGATTCTGTTTCGACAGGATGGCAGGTTACCTTTCTCTCGTGCAGCTGCTCTATTACTTGTCCTAGACCAAATGAGCTATGAATGGTTTAAATAGCATAGCTGACTTGAATCCTTTTGAGTAAAGAGGATTAGGAAACCCATGTGCAGGCTGCATAGCTGGCAAACCTGAGGTGATGAGGAAGGCAAGGCAATAACCTTGGGCAGCTAGGGGACAGCAGTGGTGTCAGCTGGCAGAGTTGATGCCAGTCAGTGGGAGCCATGGCCTTACTGCGTTTATGCTGTACCTTTGTTTAGAGGCCTCTTCTTTCACTATGTGAAACTCTTGGTGATCTGTGTTTCTCACCACAGAGCCCGACAATGCTTTTGTCCCCTTCAGAATTTTCATTACTGATGGTGAAAGCTTAGTGACAGCAAAATTAAAAATTGGGTGTAAAGTTAAATCAATATACTCTTTACAAACAGGTTTAATTAACTTTAAGGTTTGAAAGCAGCAGCTTAAGGGAAGCTGTCAGTGACCTCCCAGGAGAACATGGAAGACTTTGTGTTCAGCAGTCAGGACCAAAGTTCTAATGAAGACAGCAGGTGGCAGAAAAATCAATCTGTTCTAGGAACGAAACCCAGGACAAGATCCATTATCTTGCAGTCAGTGTCTGCTTCACCTCAGGCTCAGAAATTCTGGTCTGTGGTTCTTCTAATGTGTGTTCTGGAAAGAATTTGGGAAATGGTTTTATACACATGCATATTTGGTTGCAAGCAAATTGCACATATTTACTTGAAGCCTTGATTCAAGATAAGCTTCCCTTCTTGGGGAGGGAGGAATTAACCTTTGTTAAGTATATATTGAACAGATACCTTTTTTTTTTGTTGTCCCTTACATTGCATTTGGAGAAAGAAGATAAGCTTTCTGTATAATTGGGCCACCTGCACTCAGAATACCCTTTGAGTCAGGTGTTCCTAGAGAGCCTGTTTTGGTGACTCTTGTACCATAAACAGTAGGGGTTTTGTAGGGAATTTTTCACATCAGTCTCTCAGGATTGTCTCATGCATAATGGTTAATAGCCATAATGAAATCTTTGATCTTTTATTTTAGATTTTCTGGTTTTCACCATGTAAATATAAGAATGAAGCATCACTCTTTTGTGGTACTGTTACATTTATTAAAGCGATTTCTCATTTGTGTTTGTCACTTGATGGAACACTGGGTGCCCTGGCAGGTTTGTGATGATCACTGTGAGATAGCGATAACAGTGGCAAGTAAGGCTTGCTCTGTCATGGGCTGGGTTTGTCACAGGCTTTCTTCAGGAGAAAGCCCATACTCTATCAGGTGGCTGCTGTACTCAGATCATGGAGTATCAACTGTATTCCAGTTCATGCTTACCAACCTGTAGCAGCTTTGCCAAGACTGTAGTCCTCTTTCCATGTCTCTTGTCTGCTCTTGGGGTAAAAGGCCAGTATAAGTTTTCTGTTGAGCTCCTTGGTTAACAATTGACTTGGAAGTGATTAATGGTCATAATGACATCCCTGGACCCTTTGGTTTTGCAAATTTTTTTTGCTTGTTTACCTGTATGTGCATATGTATGTGTAGATCTGCACTGGGCAATGGGTGCAATTGTTGTGGAAGAACTTTGTCAGTAGCTTCCACTTTATCTTACTGACTTGAAATATCTTTTGCAAAACACATGTTTTGTTGTCAATTTTTTCATCTACCGAAGAAGAAAATCTTTATTTGCAGGAAAACCCCCTGATTTTCAGAAAGAAATGCTTATCCTTAAACTCTACTATATTTATACCTAGGTACTCCTTTGTAGAACTTTTGTGGCAAAATATCAGAAGTTGTTATGGTGAAGCTTAGAAGGATGTGTAGGATAGCTTTCCTAGTTGTAAAATTTTATTGGTTTAAAGATAGATGTGTTCATATTTTTAAGGTGGCTTGTTGTTCAGAATAACAGTTGCTCAGCTGCAAGCACTAATGAGAAAAGACAGGTACTTGGCAGTGAAAAAGAATGCTGTTGGGGCATATATCAATCTGCAGATTAGGTGCTTCAGCTGCTCTAGGAGAGGTTTTTATATGCAGATAAACTGTGAGTAATAGGTAATTTATATTAAGTATGGTCAGCAGTAGTAAGCTTTGCCTGTGGAGGTAAGCTGCTTCAGGCCTTTTAAAAGGTTGTGCCAACATGCATGGATTTGGGGGGTTATTAGAACTTGCTTGGCATTTCCATTTTTTTAATTACTATGTGTAATAATAGTATGTGAGTTACTGCTGAGTAAGATTATATTAACGATAAGTAGCACTGTGTGGCTTGTGATGTGTCACAAAATTGTCTCACCTGCCTACAATGTTAGTGGGGCATCCAGTATGCTTTCTTCAGAAGACAAAAGATTATTTTGTCAGTGCTAGCACAGGAGTGTGTGGTTTCTGCTCTACTAATATGTTCATTAATGTTGGAAAGTATAACAATACCTAACTTTCTTAAATCTGAAGTTCTTACTGTATGCAGGATCACATTTAAGTGATCTGTCATTGTAATTTTTAAGGGTTCTTCAGACCATAAAATATCAAAGTAAAGTTTGGGTAGATGTGGAATTTTTACTTAAGGCTGCATGAGAGAGGGAACTATGGAGACAGGGTTAAACTTAGTCCTATATTTTATGTCCTATATCTTTTGAGTCCTTGGGAAATTTTCTCCATGTGAATGATGGTATCTGAGCCTCTCTGCAGAGGTGTTCAGGTTTGCAGCTCTTTTCCAAATGAAAAAAAAATGGCTGAAAATATGCAGTATCAATTATGAAGCTTTCAATATTGCAAATCAATAGCTGTAACTGTGATCATTTCCAGTCACGATCAATGTCAAAATATACAGATTTCTCAAAAGACGTGCTTTCATGGGCACCACAGAATAAAATGTCAAGCATCTCTTTGAAAGTAGCAGTATTGTTTCCCTAACAGAAATTAGCTTTTCATTGTTTGGGGTTTTTTTGCACCTACATATGTGTTATTTCTACTGTAGCTGTCTGGGAAGGTTTAGGAAAAGGTAATGAGTCATGAAAGCAAAAATGTAATGGCAATATACTGATGTAGGTGAAACTTTCAAAGGGAATGGAATTTCCTGTCAAAATTATCGACAGATGACAGTAGCAAAACCCAAAAACCAGTAACAAAACAGTAACAAACTCAAACTGCATAGTCACTGCAAGATTCAGAATGGGGTCAGCAGCAGCTCATTATAATATTTGGGCTGAAAACTAACCTGTGGCACTGAATCCCAATGAATAATGTTCTGTAGACAGACAAACCACTTAAGAGTGAGATTAAAAGCCAGTCTGCTTGAATTAGAATAGGATTTGGACCTAGATTTCTTGCCTTCTCTGCAAGTACCTGCCTATCAATTGGATACAGGGAGTAAGGAATAGCAAAAGCAAAAGCAACTTCTTTCTTTGTGTGTTGAGAGTATGCACATCATGAAAAACCAAAAGCAAGACACTTTTTAAAAAGTGTTCTTGCTTTTCCTTGAGCCCTATTCTTTGAGCTCTATTCCGTAATGTACAGAAAATGTTGAATATGCAGGTAATGACTAACATCAGTTTCACTGTGTTGTCTCAGTGTTCCCTTACATATATGTTATTTTCATGTCTCCTGATCCAAGTTTTATTTTCGTGGTATTTGGAAAGGTCAGTGGGGAGTACCTTACTAACTTTGTGTAGGTGACAATTCTGTTCTTGAAATCCAGTCTGAAACTGAATTGATCATTTGGCAAACAGGATTGTGAGGTTTTTAGATTTTGATGTTTTTTTCCTAAAACACCTGCTGCTGCATAATGCATCTATTAGTTTTAGAAGCAATCTGTTGCAGTCAGATTATTGTATGTGGTTTATATCTAATGGGATGTCAAAATTGGTTATCACATCTTCAGAGAATAGCTTGATTTAAAAGCCACTCATTGTATCTGTATGATGAACTATTTGCTTGGCTGAAAAGTATAATTTTTTTTTTTTTAACAATGGTATAGTTGGTCATTGTAGTGAATATGTAGGTGTCACATGCATCTTTTAATAAGGGAATTATTTGCGTAGATGTCTGAATAACCATCCTTTGAAAGTAACACAGGACAAGCTATTATATGGCAGCATGGCGTGTTTGTTTGGTACCTTGGGATTCTGCTTTTGGACCCAAAGCAGGATAGTGATGCCTACATGAATTAAAATTATTCTTTGCTGTAGTTAGAACAGATAGGAAATTAAGTTCATACAGAAGTCAGTTTATATGAAAAAAAAAAAAAGTTGCTAACTGTTTTAGTATGTATGGTTTGAATTTGATTAATTCTCTGTACTAGGAAAAAGAGCTGTGAACAATAGATTTAACTTGTTCCTCTAGAAAATCTGGCAGTTAGATGACCAAAACTTAAAGCACCAAGCTTTTCTGTAATCTAATGGGAAATTCAGTCATGTATCTGTATCATCTAACTTCAAATACACTGAGAAAATTACTGGTTTAAGTATTCCAACTATAACTATTTGGATATTTTTCTTCCATCACAATAAAAAACCTGAAGAAAAAGAAAAGTTTATCTGCGGAGAATTCCAATTGTCACTGAATTTTGTCAAGAAAAAATGCAGGATTTCTTGAAGACTAAAGGTGTATATAATTTACCTATCTTCCTCTGGCCAATATTTTCTTCTTGTTATTGGCTAGCTGAGTTTTGAATGTCAAGTGGGCTTTGGATCTATCTGACTGAATTTCTGCCCAAGCTGATGTGAATTGGCATTGTGCGAGATGTAATGATCTGGAAAAGATCAGCTTTTACAGAGCACTTTTCATCCACTGATTTTAAGGTGGATTGATCTCTTGTAAAGAGATCAATTCCCTTACCCTGATAACTCATTCTGTTGAAACATGAATTGATAATGTATGCCTGTATAGAATTATTCTGTTACTTGGGACTCCTTGTGTGATTCTGGTGTCTCTTACCCTTTTAATTCTTTTCGTTTTTGCAGACACGCTTGCTATTAATGTTTGTTTAGTTGGCAAGATTTATTAAGCCTCTGAATTGCTGAAACATTTGGTAAGGAGGTGTCCTGGCTTAACCATTCATGTTTTCACTTCCAAAAATTCTTCAGGGTTTCAGGATAGATTAGGAGCTGTTAGCTATAGAATCAATCCTGCTGTTTGTAGTTATTTCAGTTCTGCAAGAACTTTTCTAGAATGTCTCTATGTTCTCTAGAATATCTCAGTTGTTACCTCTTCTTTTGATTTCATAAGAAGCTGTACTTCTCAACTATTTCACTCCCGTAAATACAGAAGTCAGTTTATATGAAAAAAAAAAAAAGGTTGCTAACTGTTTTAGTATGTATGGTTTGAATTTGATTAATTCTCTGTACTAGGAAAAAGAGCTGTGAACAATAGATTTAACTTGTTCCTCTAGAAAATCTGGCAGTTAGATGACCAAAACTTAAAGCACCAAGCTTTTCTGTAATCTAATGGGAAATTCAGTCATGTATCTGTATCATCTAACTTCAAATACACTGAGAAAATTACTGGTTTAAGTATTCCAACTATAACTATTTGGATATTTTTCTTCCATCACAATAAAAAACCTGAAGAAAAAGAAAAGTTTATCTGCGGAGAATTCCAATTGTCACTGAATTTTGTCAAGAAAAAATGCAGGATTTCTTGAAGACTAAAGGTGTATATAATTTACCTATCTTCCTCTGGCCAATATTTTCTTCTTGTTATTGGCTAGCTGAGTTTTGAATGTCAAGTGGGCTTTGGATCTATCTGACTGAATTTCTGCCCAAGCTGATGTGAATTGGCATTGTGCGAGATGTAATGATCTGGAAAAGATCAGCTTTTACAGAGCACTTTTCATCCACTGATTTTAAGGTGGATTGATCTCTTTACAAGAGATCAATTCCCTTACCCTGATAACTCATTCTGTTGAAACATGAATTGATAATGTATGCCTGTATAGAATTATTCTGTTACTTGGGACTCCTTGTGTGATTCTGGTGTCTCTTACCCTTTTAATTCTTTTCGTTTTTGCAGACACGCTTGCTATTAATGTTTGTTTAGTTGGCAAGATTTATTAAGCCTCTGAATTGCTGAAACATTTGGTAAGGAGGTGTCCTGGCTTAACCATTCATGTTTTCACTTCCAAAAATTCTTCAGGGTTTCAGGATAGATTAGGAGCTGTTAGCTATAGAATCAATCCTGCTGTTTGTAGTTATTTCAGTTCTGCAAGAACTTTTCTAGAATGTCTCTATGTTCTCTAGAATATCTCAGTTGTTACCTCTTCTTTTGATTTCATAAGAAGCTGTACTTCTCAACTATTTCACTCCCGTAAATGAGGAGAGGGCAGAGCAGTGTATCTCTTCAGCCTTGTAAAAGCTGAAACTGGCTTTCAAAGTGGCTAGCACCTACAGACTGATCTAACATTGTTTGGGTATTTTTGGTTTGTGTTTATATGTTTAATATTATGCTTATTTGTGCTTTCTGTGTATCTTTAATCTGATGCAATAAAAGCAAAAAACTCTTAGTTCTTAAATCCTGAATATTTTGGTTTTATTCTTTTCTGTTTTGTTCTTTCACCTCTGCTTGTGATGTAAGGCAATCAAGCTGGAAATTCTGTTGGTTTACTGTTTTTTAAATGTTTATTTTCCTATAGAAATGTTTGGGCTTAACTTTCATTTTCTATGTTTTCTGCTTTGTCTTCAGTGATGTGAATACACAATCTTGTCCCTCCAGGATGGAACACTTCCATATTTTAAACCTTGGCCTTTCTTTTCTTATGTATTTCTTATGTGTGGTAATGCCTGGATATGAAGTTTTCTTTGTATTTTTAATACATTTAAAACTTAGTGTTTTAAGTCAGAAGAAAATTAATTCTCTAGCAAGATTATCCTGCAGAAATAATACTGAAAATAATCTAGCACAATAATTTATGTAGTCATGGCACCAGCTGTGTATATTTGTTGCATCTCATCGCATTCTGTTTGTACACCTGCCCACAACTGATGTTTTCTAATGTGAAGTAAATGCAGCCATGCAGATTGTGCTTGGATTTGGCATAACACAGGTTTTTTGGGGGTAGATATCAACTTCATGCAGCTCTAGAATGTGTCAATTTATTTCAACTGTGCAAGGGGAAGATATGATGTCTGTTCCCTTCAGCAATTTACTTCTGTATGTTTACATAAATTATATTGCTAATTTAACGGGGTTCATGCTGGCTCCAGATTTGGCTGAGGGTGGATAGTTAAAACTAATGAGCTTAGTATAAGACCAGAAGATTGGTTCCTTGTCCTATTACTATGAAATTTGAGAGAACTGTGCTTCAGAATGCTAAACACATCTGATATCTAGAATAAATCAGTGGAAAATACTCAATATTTGGTTGTATGTGTTGCCTGGACCTATAAACGTATGTTAGACTTTTATTCCTGTATTCTGAAGGAACATAGTGGGCACTGGCCTGTTCTGCCATGGCAAAGAATTATTAATCTGGTATAAAGATAACTTTATGGGAAATAGACAATACATTGTGATAGCATAGGGAAAG
>NW_009259531.1:3793245-3825608 GCF_000687185.1 Egretta garzetta | reverse complement strand
TCATGTAAGAAGAAAACTAGTAGTCACTCTAAATGGGACTCTTTCTCTAAATTTAATATAATCTTTTATATTCATAGCACTTTAAATACAGAGCTGGATACCTGATCCAATTTTGTGTGTCTCTTAACTTGCATCTAGAAGCATAATGAGAAATAGCGGAACATAACTTGGCAGCTGCAATGGCGCCTGAGCTGAAGGGCTGTGACTGGCCATTCTTCTCCTAGTTGGCTTTTCACAGTGATTTTGCAAGACTGTCACTGGCCTTGTGAGAGAAATTATCTCTTTTGTAACTTTGGCCAAGTTTGAGGGCAGGGGCCATGGAGGGGCTTGGCATCCCAAGGCATAGTTCTTCAGTTCTTGACTCTGACTGGAATCCAAAGTACTGAGATAGTCAGTAAGCTTCCTCCATGTGTGTGGGAGGGGGAACCTTCTTGGAGAGGAAGGTCTCTGAGAGAAGACGGTGGCCTTCTGAGATTGTGGGCCAAGGCATGTCCAAGGTGTATCTCGTGGATCTGGCCCTTTGCCTGGGACTTTTATAAGTGGAACTAATAACATGCTCTTATGAGGATGTTAGGAAGACAAAGGCACAAAGAGGCTACATGCGTGCTTTTAGGCGGGTACTAAAACCTCAGCAAAATAGATAGGTGACTTCAAAAAGAGAGCTGAATAAAATAGGAGCAAGAAAAGCAGGCATGTGGCTAGACTGGGAGAAGGAGAAGCAGGTAGCAGTAGATAGTTTTGTCAGAAAAGATTGTTGAAGTTACTTTCAGAACCATGTAAAATGCAGACCCTTTCAAAGGCAAAGTGCTTTTGCCACTTGAATTATTTAAAATCCTTGAGTGAAAATAATACTTTTCAATACAGATGTGAAAGAAAGCTAAGACAAACTTCTTTCCAAAATATAGGAGAGTTTATAGGAGGGCACAACATTATGGGAGGTTTGGTGCTTTAGTCAGTTTTAATAACTGTACGAGTGAAGGGTTCTAACATTCGGCTTGTTGTTGGCTTGTATGCCATTGCTCTGGTCTGTCTAAGATCTTGCAAAACTTTATGGAGATATGCAGTATTATCACTGTTTTTGCAGTTGAGGAAGCAGAGAGCCTTCCTGTTCTCTAGGAATGACTTTTGATTTATTGCTGGAATTACACATTGGTGGATTATGCAAGTGAGCATTGCTGGTTCTCTCAATTGTAGCAGAACATTTTTAGTTAAAAAAGGGCTAAACTGGTGTCTCTGAACTTTTTATAAAAGGAAAGTGTTTGTTATTTGTAGTTACTTTTAAACACATCACATCTGTTTTTTTTTCCATTCTCTTTGCATTTACAAGAGTGTAATGTCTTAGATTTTTGGCAGCTTTGTTGATCTGTGTTATAATGAGAAAAGAATCAGATGTGTTCTGACTTTTCCCCAGCCTTCAATTTTCTTTTCAAAGATAAAATTTTTGCTGCGCTTCTGCATTTTAAATTAACTTAGGTTATCAATATTAGCTTAGGTAAGAGGGAAAATTAAAATTTCATGTTTGCTTGAATGAATCTGAGCTACTGAAGTATCAGAGATGCTGAAGCAGTTGTAGCAGCATCAGTACTTAATCTGCCTCTTCTGATTTGGGTGTTGATAAAGGATGTAACTTCCTGCTTTTAGAGTAAATTAGGGGAATATCAGAAGAGATGATGTAGTTATCCAAAAGCAGACAGGACATCTGGTTTCTATAATAATTCCAGGAGGGCAAAATTCCTCCATTATTTTAAGTAAGCTCTGCCTAGTTTTACTTTCATACAGTATGCTAATGCTGAGTCTAAAAGACTTACCAATTGACTAAAGCTTGGTGAAAATGGTAAATAGGAGAATGAAGAGTAGTGAAAAACAAAAATTTTGTAAACAGGTTTTTGTAGAACAGCAAAATAGATTAAAAGAAACTTGTGAAACACTTAAATTACTTTGAAATTAATTAACTATGAATTATTATAATACTAATTTGTGGGTTCTACATTATTAAAAACTGACCTAGAGAAATGTCATTATTCAGTTTTTCAGATGTATTAAAAAATAATTTAAACCATGTTTTTTTTTACTTGCTTGAAGGCAGCAGAGGAATATAAACAATTGAAGGCTGTACCGTAATAAAATTGAGATCTGTTTAAGAACAAGTGCTAAGGGAAGCAGATTAGTCTCTGTACGTGCCAAGTATGAAATCTGTATGTAGATTATTGCCTAAAAAAAGTACCTTTGGAAATAGTGCTTCACATAATTTTGTGGTGTTCCATGTGGAAATGTAAGAAAGTGGTTTAAGTTTGAGTTAAAAAAAAAAAAATCATTGCTATGTATTCTTCCTTCATGTCGGATGAGAGTAGCCTTTTTCTGGCTGATCCAGAAATTAAGAATAATGCTCTTATGGCTATTATTACTTATGGCAAAGTTAACAAGAGAAAAGGAATTGCTTGTAAAAAGGGAAACAATGTAGCCTTGGGGAATTACAGCTTTTGTGCTCTGCATTTTGATTCATGTTCCTAAAAGGTCTTGATTATTTCCTTTCAATGTGTGGTTGTGAAAACTTCATTGCATTACTGTAACTACATTCCTGAAAGGAGTTCAGATGTAGAAATGAATCTGTTCACTGCATCCACTGGACACCAGGAAGATACAAACTATCTCATTAAGGTTGAGAGCTGTATAGGGTTCCTGCTTTTGGGCTGTTGTTTTTAATTGTATGCTAGTCCTTAGAGACAGCTCAATACTGGCTTCTAGAAGCCCTTTCTGCACTGCTGGCAGGCAGTCCTGCTCCAGAATTGCCTGTCCCTGGGAGGCAAGCGTGCCACTGCTGGGGAGATGGCTGTAGAGCCGAGGACTGGCTGTCACTGTGAAGCTTTAGCTGGGAAATAGCACTGACAACAAGCAAAACTTTCATTTCAGCTTTTAATTGACTGTCATAAGTAAATTCTTGGTACGTAAGACTTTTCTTTATATTCTTTTTATGTGCATATTTGTCAGATTTTATTTAAATAATTTTATACACAATATTGGAATAATCTGTTACATTAATGCACAGCTTAAAACAGTTCTTATTTACACTGATCACAGAAAGACAGAGGAATGAGGACAAATACTTTACATTCACCATCTTTATCAGCATTTTAAGTATAGTTAACCAGCACACATCACACACATCCATATCCATATTTATAAGAAATGTAGTTGGTTCTTATTACACACATGGGCATGTAGGTGTCTCCCTTTCAAAAAAAAAAAAAAAAAACCAAACCGAAATGCATTTCCCCCAGATAACCAAAGACTCAAAAAAAAAAAAAAAAAAAAAAAAAAAGCAAATGGACCTGCACATTGCATGATTAATGGAATTGGGCATGGAAATATGGTGGCTGTGTTTGGACACTTTTGGTCACTGGGGTGCTTTGGAGAGTATTTTTACTAGTGGCAAGTTTTGAACTCCTATGAAAACTTAGTCCTCAAAACTACAACATGATCTCTTGCTTTGGAAGTAGACGTACTGGACACTAACACATTTGGTTTAATGTTAAGTCATCTGATACACAAAATGGCAGCCAAAGCATGCTCTGGATTTTTTTTGGTTTTCTTAGAATATAAATCAAAACCACATTACTTCCTGTTATGATATTAAGGCAGCAATGGAGAATATTGTGCTACAATGTGCATTTAGCTGAAGATAATGTTTTATTCTCCTTTATCACATTTTTACATTTATAGTCAAAGGCCAACATATTATTGAACTAGACTGGCTGACTACAAAATCTTATAATGGAGAAATAGGTCTTGTGTGATAACCTTGTTACATCAAAGTTGAATTTCTCGCCTTACAATATATACTTACTCTATGAAAATTAAAAAAACTGGTAAAAAGATTAAAATATTTCCTATACAGAGGTACCCTTACCTAAGGTAAAGTCTAGTCACTGCTATAAAAAGGCATTAAAAATTAAGTAGAACACTGGTGTAAACCAAGTAAATGCTCACTATAAAGCTTTTATTTGTAAGGCAGATCTTCATCAGACCTATCAGGAGTTATTTTCAAAATGTACTATTTGGAGATTCTCGCTTTGTAACTTATACTACCCATAGCAAACAAAAGCTGAGTCTTGCAGATAGGCTCACAGAGAGTGCAACATGAATTACAAATGCAGGTCATCTGTAAGTTTGAGGCTTCTTGGTAGTGACCAAGAAACAACATGACACCTTTAAAAGAGAGCCAGCTTAAGGCTAAGTAATTTTCTTAGTTCAGTGAATTTATTCTGTTCCCTTATTAAAGAAATTAAGCAACTTTTGTTTGGTATGGCAGCTAAAGAAACAACTTTAGAAAAGGGGAAAGCAAAGCACACAAGTGGCCCAATCTTGCAGTCAGTGCTTAGGCAAAAAAGGCTCACTGTTCTCAACATGACAATTAATGGCAGTGGTGGTAAACTTGCATGATGGCTGCCCTGCTAGACTGAGGTTTAACCTCTCAGTTTCTCCCCTCTTTGGCTCCATCCCAACCACTTGCATCTAGACACCTACGTGTTCTTCTAAGGAGGACAGTTTCACTGAATGCAGCCATGATATTTGTATTACTCGTAGTCTTCTGGCTGTCTTCTGTTTCTCTGCATGCTTTTGCTAGGTTGGTTGTACGGAAGTTGCAATTTGTCTAAGCATATTGTTTTTAAATGGTGAAGGAGGACTGATCAAATCCTGTACTTAAAAGCAGCTATATTACACTATTATGTTTTTCTGCTGGTTGAAATGTCTCTGTCTGTCATCTAGTTCTCTACAGTAGTCTCTGATGCATGTAGATGCCTCTAAATTCAGTCTCAGGCAATGTGCAAAAATCTGACGTTTTTTTAGCCTAGGAAAAGTTTCTCTGTGCATGGCTTACAAGTCTTGTAATTCCCCATTTAAGCTTAAGCAGGCAAAACCAAGTAATTGTACATCTAATGACAGCTAAGGAACACATGCGTGCCTGTTTGGTCAGTCTGAGTCGTCTCGGCTGAAGGTCAGCAAAAACTGTCCTTTGAGAATATGGATTAGAGGGGGTCAAGTGCTTAGTGAAACGTTCCAGTTGAAGTCTGAGTTACAACAGACTGAAATGGATGAACACACAACTATTTTCCACAGCACAGAAACATAGGGCGTGGATGAGATACAACTATTCCCTGTATATGATCCTCTCAAACTCAGTGATGCAAGGTCACAGATATAACAGGGCTTAACTGAAGATTTAACTCCTGTAAATTAAGTTCTAAAAAGACTTCCCATCTGTTTTACAATATCCTGTACTAGTGTACCTTTTTCCTAAAGGAAGCCAGAATGTGTCTGGCTTTCTCACGTACCAGTTAATATTAGTTTAGTAAATTAAGATTTGTAATAATTCGGGTGTCCAAGCAGCTCACAGATTCAGTCCTTATGGTGATTTCTGGCCAGCTTTGCTTAAAATAGTCCATATGCTACTTTCAGCTTGTATATAGATATGAACCTAGTAAGATCACTTCAAGGTCCTGTTGCTGACTTCTGTAAAGTATTATAACAGTTTAGCTTCATATTCTAACAGCTTAACTTTCCACTTATTAGTGAGGTCAGCCCACAGTCGCCAACAGGACTGAATCAGAGGTATGAAACAGGGTATGAATCAGAGGAAGCTAGACCAAAAAAGTGTTTTCCTTTGGAGGAGACTTTCTGGAAGTGTTTCCAGAAGATCTGCCTCCCCGTACTAAAGCCAAGACTCCAAACTTGTTCAACGGTCTAATCTAAAACATCATGTTGGCCTTTACATTAAGGAGATTGAGTTCTTGCACATGAGCTGATTTGTGGACCATAAATATCCTTAGCCCTAAGAAAATAAAGTGTATTAGAACAAACATATCCTATTTACTGCTCTGAGAGGCTCAGAGTGCATGCACAATTTCTGCCGGTGGATTATATACTGTCATTTGTTGAGCTGTGGTAACTGTTTTATGTCTGAGTCCTTCAGGTCCATTTAAAAATGTTTTAATGGGGCACTGCAAATAAAGCATTTGTATATCTAATCTCTTTTGAAGTTGCTGATCTATGGTTTAAATTTGGTTCTTTGGAAAGAAGTTCTTAAATGTTTGCCAATGTCTCATGAAACTTAGTGAATCAGTGCAGGTTATGAACGAAAGCTATCTACACCCATAAAAGCAAGTATCTGCTAATTAATGCTGTATGAATTGGAAGAACTGCAAAAGAGACATTAAAAGCAAAAGAACTTTCTACGTGGCCTCCTACAGCATAACAGTACAAAATAAACTTAATTCATGTCAACACAATAGCATAAGAAGTGGATGTATATACAAAATGTTTGGGTTTGACCTTTTTAAATAATAGTATCTAGATGGTATTTTGCTGAGAAAAATGACCAATTATATGGAATTTCCTCTGGGAAAATTACATACAACATACATTGCACGTGCAGTTAGGGAACATGTACAATAGTAACAGCCAAGTATTTCTCTTACATTCTATATTTAAAATACCATGTTTGATCCTGGATTTCCTGCAAAATCCCTCACTATGGTAAGATGTCTTTCAAGTGTTGCCAGGGTGTATGCCTCAGGACATGACAGAACACAAGAAGGACTGACGAAAAACACATGGTTCAAACAGGGGCCGAACACTAAGTAGCACTAGTGCTTTTTGGACTGTTGCCCACGAAAGACCCACTGTTTCTACCAGAAATCTAAATCTCTGGAGTTTGACTAATTGTAGCTTTAGAAGAGTACCAAGTTTATGAATAATTATTCTGTTGAATGACAGCAGGAGGAGTACAATGAAAAGAGAGGGTCGTTTTCCTTGGTGCTAACGAACTTTCTGTGGCTTGATGAAAAGCATATGGATCACAGGCAGGTCTTTTTCACTGACAGGAAGGTAGGTCAGAAGAGAGATGCTGATGTATGATGGCTGCTTCCTTTAGCAGATTACAAAAAGGCTTTCAAGAAAATATTTTCTAGAACTGTCAAATGAGCTATTTAATTGCTTCACTCAATTCTTCCCACTGGATTGTTACTAAAAGAGCCAACATAATTAGCAAGAAGATGATACTACATCTTGAATAAGCTTGTATAAAAGCTGCTGTTCTTTTGGAAGTGGGCTGCCTACTCCATCAGCATATACTTGCCATCCCATGGGGATATCTGGAAGAGCACCAGTCCCCAGAGTGGATCTGTTCCCACAGTAGGTATAGCTGAGGGAAAGAAAAAACCCCCTTGGCTGAAAATTTGAGACTGAGTTAGAGGAAGACTTGCAGTTAAACCACGTGGGTGATAAGGACCTGACTGGGTGATTTTTTTTTTTTAAACTACAAGTGGTTGAACTGAAGGGAAATGAGTATCTTAGTAGCATTTGATATTTTCTGTATTGAAAATGTATTGGGCAGCTCAAAACAGGTGCCTAAGAGGAGCTGGATGGCAGAGCTGTGACTTATTGGACTTTTTGTACCATATCACTAAGTTGAGGAAAAGAGTATAACCTGGTCTTCACAAAGGTATTTGTCATTTGAGTGGATGCTAGTTTGTGTCTAAGGGCATCATTTATCATCCCAGAGGCATGAGGTAGTTAAGCATCTTATTCTGTGCAGAATTGAAGACATTGTTCTTCATCTCTGGGAAAGAAATATTTTGGGGGAGACTTCCTTTGGGCAACATCTTGAGCTTAAAGCCTAGCTGTGCAGTCATGCAATGTGTATTATCTTTCTTTTCCATTCTGGCTATTCCTGGTAATAAGATACCTGCTTTCTCTGATTTGCCTATTGTCTTCTGTATAGATTGCAAGTTCTTTGTCTATAAAACCTCAGAACAAGATGGCAATAGTGCAATGGAGTCCCGAGCTATAAATACTACACTAAACCTAAGAAATTATACAGTAATAGAAATAAAAATAATGTAGTAGGTAATTGCCTTGGGAGTTGGTATTAAAAATACAATGCAACCCTAATATGCTGGGTAAAGCTGATTTCACTCCCTTAGTAAGATAGCTTCGTTCCCATTTCAGAGCTGAGTGGTGGTGAAATGTAACTTCTCCCACATGGGTTTTGCTATTCGGATGGTAGTGATGGGGTGCGTCACAAGTGAACATTGATGCACGTTGTTAGCATTTCCAATCATGAGCAAACCAAACAATGTATGATGTGATAAGCTATTAAAGCTCCATGTTAAAGAGCCCCCAGGGGTTTCAAAACTTGGTAATTATATCTATGCTAAGAAGCTTTTGAGCCATGTCAAGCCAGTGACTGAAGCAGCTGTATCATTGAAAAGTAAGCTTTATAACAATGAAAAGATTCTCATGTAGTTTAGCAAACAATAAAAATGGGATTAACTATGAAGTTGGTGGGATGGCTTTTTGAAGCCTCTTGTGTAATTACAGAACCTAGAACTGCAACATTTGAAATTCCTTTACAATTGAAATATATTTAATAACAGGGTTTAAACAGCTAATCGGCCATCAGCTGGGCCAGAAAATACGACTTCCTTTATAATTAGAAGAAAACATGCTTTGGGTTTAAAACCCTGATTAAATAAAACTACTATTTGTCACAGAGCCTCTTTAAGAAAAGGAAATACTTGATATGTTCCAAAGTATTGATTATGTTGGAGGAAAAGGATAAATAAGGAGAAAAATTTCTATTCTATTATTTTGAACGTAATGTTAAATGAAGAAGGCTAAAATCACTTGGGACTTTTAAACTGGGCTATTTTTAAAAAAGGAGGGGGGGAAAACCCTCAACAAAAATTTTATTATAAATAAAAAAGCCCCATCCTTTTAAATTATCTTTTTAAAAAGAGGAAGCACTACATACATTTAAAAAACAAGCTGAGTTGAATGTATAAAGGCAAAAAAATTCAGAGGTAAGGTCCAGAGGTAAACTCTGGGCTGGATTCAGCTGAGAAGCTACTACTGCCTCTGAAAATTACTGTAGATCTAGTGATAAGTACAAGAAAAAACTTAAAGCTACCAAATCTAGTGATCACTGGGAAGATACTACAGCGATAAGTGACCACAGAATAAGAACAGCACCCAAATGCAGAGTTTGTTCTGTATCTTCTACCTTGCATAATGCTACCAGAGAGAAGAGCTGGAATAGGCTTAGAGAGCTGAGTATGCCTAAAATATCCTTCTAAATTATTCAACACAATCTTACTATGGTTTGGTAGGTGAATCCAGGTTAGATTTATAATAATAGCATGTTCACAGCAGGAGAATAAAGCCAAAGTTTGGTATTTTGGTGCCTCTGGGTAGATTATGTAATTCTAAAAATCATTTTACATCCTTTATTTGGAGTAAAATATGACAAAAAGATCAAAGTCTGTCTATTTGCATGTGTCTTTCATACTTAGCTGAAAAAGTCTGTGGAATATGGATCATATGATAAAGCCATTTTTATTGTTGATACAGGGGAATATATTTTTCATTAAGTACAGTGTAGTATTAAACTGTATTCTGTACTTAGCTATAACAGGAATTCTGTTCCTACTGCTCTTCAGCTTGTATAATTAAATTGGACAGAAAATGGCATTGACATACACAGGCAGCAAAGACAACCTTCTTCACCAAGAGAAGAAACTAATAACAAACCACTGAAAATGAAGCACTGAGTCTTCACTTCAGAAGGATGCAAACTCATATCCCAAAGGATAGTATGGCAAGAAAGCTAATGACATTAGTACATAGTTAAAGTTGCTCTTTCCTCATAATTGAGATGTACTCTTTCTTTAGATCTAAGAATGTTCAGGTGTTGTTGGCTTAAAATAGGTCGTGGCATGAATATCTGAAGTAATTATTACTGTCAGAAAAGTTTAATTCACTTCTTCACGATAAAAGAGCATTTAACTTATGTTGATTGCTTTTTTCTCTGCTCCCCCCTCCTCCACTTCTGCCAATAGCAAAACTCACAAGTTTTGGTCATGTAGGGATCTCATGGCACCAAAGGATATAAGAAAAATTAAATGGAGTCTTTAAAGATTGTTTGAAGCCAAGTAATAGAAGGGAGGCATTGAGAACAGAGACCAGATGTCTTCCCTCAAAGAGTCAGTAGATAAGCTCTGAGCCAGCCTGGTCCAAGCATAATCAAGGGAGCTTTGAACTTGACTTTTCTGTATTCCCAGTTTAGCTTAACATATTGGCTTTTTCTTCAACCTGTTGGTTGTCATATTGTTAGCCAGTGTTGAAGCTGTAAGGGAACAGAAGTAGTTGTTTAATAACATTATTAATTCAAATTATGATAGCGAGAGATGTTTTAAATACCTTAATTGACAGGTCTAGAGTTACAAAGAGGTTTCAACATAATGGATAGATTATAACTAAATTTCTGTGGATTCTGGTTTCCAGTGAGAAATGTCCTTGAATGTGCTTGAAGCTATTTAGTCAGTTCTCAGTTTGGTTTTAAAATTCAGAACTGCCAAACACAAGAGAATAAAATTTTTCTACTTGTTAGGTTATGGTGGGTGTTTTGTTTGCAGACTTAAACATCATGGACAAATCACTAACTATGCTTGAGCAATAACAAAGCTAGTCCTAGCTGTTTGTTGAAGACAGCAACAAATGAATATGCCCTAGTGTTTGACATAGTTTGAGGTATCATAAGGAATTTACTTCTGAGAACAATCTTTTCTAATTTAAGTGAAAATCATTTGCTTGGTTTTTGCCATTATAGATTTGAGTTCAGAAGACTGGTACTGTGTAGGAATGGCTGTTTATAGCCCATTCACACAGGAACATCTGCCTTGGGAAAAATCAAGTTATTACTTACAGATGGAACATTAAATCTTCAGATAACTGAGGGCAGGAATAGGGGAAAGAGAAGGCAGGAAGAGGTGCTGTGCTACTGCATATTCTTGGCCACATCACGTAAATTGTGGTCATGAAACAGGAAATATTTTCTTCCTGCTTTTATTCTGCATCCTATAAATCTATACTTGGATTATTTCCTTTAAAAGTCAAAATTCTACTTCAAACAGTATTTTTCAGAGCAAGCAAAAGGCACATTTATTTTTTCAATACCAACATATGAACCGCCACCATAAAATCCGGGTCATGTTTTGGGATGATGTGCATAATTCTATTACTTTCAACTTTGAACACAGAAAGTGGTCCAGCATGAATGCTGCCAAGTGTAACAAGCTTCATATTTGCATCCTTTTTATCTTCTACAAAAAGGACTTCATTTCAATAAGCTCATTCTATTTGCTAAAAGAAAAGCAGTGTTTGGAATCCCATAGCATATTTTTCATGGCTGTTTAAGTCTCCAGTAGTGTTTTCAATCAACTGTAGGCCTATGGGGAGAGCCTATTCCACATAACCTAGCACATGATTTCATCATGGCCATTATGTCAAAGCTATGACACTGGATATTTGTTATGCTGTTTACCATGTGTTGTGGTACATAACTGGAGTTCAGGAAACATGACTTCAGATTGCTGTGCAATAACCGAGGGGGAGGCTATGACCTGCTCAAATGCACATGATAGTTTGGAAATACCTTCATCTCTTGGTGAGATCTCACTGTATTCAGAACCAACCTAAAATACTGGATTCAAGTAATCTGTAAAATTGTGAGTTCTGCTTTGTCGAGGAAGGAAGGTGCCAAAAGCCTTCCAGCAGAGTTGATGCGTATGGTACTGAGTCTCCTGCATATTGTCATGCTGGCAGAAAAAAGAGCCACCAACCTGCAAAGGTGTCAGCTATGAGGAGACTGGTGCAAACCTGTAGTTGTTGCTAAAGACAGGAAAGGGTTGGTATCAGGAGAGGAGGCATGGTGAAAGGAGTACAAACCTTAAACTGCCTGACATTTCCTTGGGCCACGAGTTGGTGCTCATTTTCAGGTGTGATGCAGTAAGCTAGTCTCTAAACCAGACGGGAAGAAGAGGAAAAAGTCAGCCATATGAAGTGGGATTATGTCTGTAATCCCCAATCTCTAATGGGGAAGTAGCATGAACTTTATTTAAAATGGTAACTTAAATCTTTAATATCACTACATCATGTGCCTTTAACTTAGTCACTGAGAGAACAAGCTTATTGTAAGACCCTTGGTATTAGCCTTTAATATAAGAAGCAACAGTAGAAAGTTTATACAAATACTAGGTCCAAATATTTAGCAAGTGCATATGGAAAAGAGCATCAGGAACAAGTTGGTCTCACAGGCCTCACATCCCCTAAATTCACACTTTTCTGTTAGTGCTCTAATGAGGGTGACTAGTCCCACTGGGAGAGGAAGTACTGGCTATTTCCCAGCTCATCTCCCTTGTCTACCCTATGCTGTGCCATTTGGGATCATGTGTAGATTTTGTGCGCTCATGAATTTTCAACCAACTTAAGAAGTTCCCATTAGACCAAGAGCACAGCTTTCCCCTTACTTTTAAGAGCCACAAGTTAGGGCATCATATCTTATGATACTTATTTGGATGTAGTATGCTAACCTTTTGCTATATTTCTTATGAGGAGACTGAAGAGTTGCTGTCTACTGGAGCTGTAAAAGACAAACCAGAACTTGCTAACACTACAAAATGAATGACCAAATGTGATTTTGGCCAAAGGATTTTGGCATCCCAATATCAGTAAACTTGTGCAAGTGGGCAAAAGCCTCCTGGGTCAGTACAAACTGTTCTTTGACACTTAGGTGCTACTAGAAAATGGGTTTGTAAGCCCCTAGGAATGGAGCAAAACAAAAGGCTTATAGAATTGCTGGAAATGAGAGCTAGGAATTGTGGACAACATGGAGATGTTGGAGCCAATGAAAACAGGGCAGGTGAAGAGGAGTTCCTACTTTGGGGTGCCTTTATGAGGTGAACATTAAATGAGGTGACCGTAATGTTTCAGAAACAAGGCATTTATCCCTTTGGGCCTGCCCAGTCGATGCGAGGGGGATACGCCCTATCGAGGTAGAGGGTGTGATTGTATTTTCTGCTTAATTCTCTGTGTGATGGTGGTGATTTACCTGAGTGTCAGTATTTTGCTACACCATTGTGTAACTCTAGCTGTAGGAAAGGAGAGCAATAGATCCAGGTATAAATCAAAGGGTCTAGATTAGGTTATAAAATTGTTATATGTGACAGGACAAAAATTCATGCTGTATAGTGGTGAGCAGTGTTACGACTGAGCACGGTTAGAAAGGTTTTAAGACTGTAGATAATTCACTATGACAGTGATGGCAAAATTAATATGATCAGTGAACCTTAATCATGTGCCATTCTGAACTGATAAATAAGGAAAAGTACAGGTGGGCAAACTGTTAAGGAAGTATGGATGCATTTTTTTCCCCATCGAAACAGGTTCTTTTAAATAGAATTCATATATTACTACTACACATAAACATATAAATGAAGTTAAAAGAATGCTATTAAGGCTGCAAAGTTAAATTTCTTGCTTTAGTGCAAATCTTTAGAATAAAATGGTCACAATAACTTCTCACTCAGTTTCTGCTCTATTCAGTGCACAGACTAGGCATGTTATGCATGAAGTGGGTTTATGTAGTGCAAAGTGCTTTTACTGAAGTAGTTAAAAAGCAGCAGGCTAGATGAGACCATAAGCGGTGCCTATATCAGAAGTTTATTGATTTCCAGACCTATTTCAGCACCTTGGTCTACCTTGAATATTAAGTTTCTTCAAGCATTCTGATATTGGTGATGAACACAATAGAAAGATCTGTGTTAATTCTAGCCTTGGCAGAATGTTGAAATAGTTCCAGTAAATAGAGGATAAGGATACGTGTTTGACAGAGAAAACCAAATATGAAGTGGCTGCTGTTAAAGCTAAATTAGCTTAGCTGGGCTAAATGGAGCTATTGCTGTGACCAAGCAAAGTATTTCTTCTGTCCTTTCTGGATGCTCATTAAAAGAACAAAGGCCATCCTGAACACAGGGCTGCTTTGAGGGCACATCCCACCCTCCCAGCACGTGTTTAGGGCCTCTTACAATGCTAAGATAGGAGAGGTCTGAAGTTACTTTGTACATGTAACAGTTTACAACACTCGGTATAGAGTGATAAAGCATACCTTGGACTGAACTCTGCTTAAGTAGAGCTGTGTGAAGCCCATACCTCAGAGCTGGATATGAAGATACCATAACTTGTAAATCCAATTAATTACATGCATGAAAAATAATTTTTTCAGAATTATTATGGTGCTTTCTGGAAAGCTAATTTCTGTCTAAAAACTGAAACAGCATGCAGGAATCCTACCTCAAAACTCCAATCCATATGACTGTTGGATCCAAAAGTTAATAAGTATATGTAATAAGTTTCAGGAGTAAGAGAAACAAACTACCAACTTGGATCCAGCCATTTAATTTCATAGCAACATTCCATGACACTTTATTAGTGTTCCACTTACTTCTTTAAAGGTCCCACGCACATTCATAAATTTATAGATAATATAGGCAGGCACAAGTATCATTGAAGATAATGCTATTCCCCAGCCAATGCGATTTGCCCAGAGAGGGAAGGTGTAGTCATCGTAGGTCAGAGGTTTGAAATTTATTATGCTGACTATCACGACAAACTAGGGAAGAAAGAATAAAATGAACCACAGTTTTGAGATGAAGCTGAGTGGAAGAATGATTTAATGTGCTTTATTAGGCAGCTACTCTAAGGTATATTTCAACCCAGCTTTACCATTTACCTTCCTCGTGTTTACTTTGTGCCTCTTACTGCTTAAACTGCTGAAGTTCTTGATGCACTTACTAGTCTTAACAGTTCAATTCAGTTGCTCTTGGACACAGCTTATTTTCTGTTTTGGTGGGAGGATCAGGTGGTTGTCTACTACTGCCTCATTTAAACTAATGTTACAGATATAAAAAAGAGATTCTGCAGTCAAGAAAATCCTCTGCAGAATCTGTTGATTTTCTCTTATTTTTCCCAGAGGCATTAGGCTTCATTTAGAAGCTTCGTACCCATTTTTCAATGAGAGGCGTGATGCAAACTCTAGCATGATGCATTTACCGAGGAAAGGTCAAGCAGCCTTAAGGCCTGGAAAACAGAGCTTATTTCCCTCCTGTTAAATCCATATGGGTTGTGTAATATGCAGAGTTACTTGATTTGGTTCTCTGGGCCTATACATTCTGCTCCATATAGCAATTTCAAATTAGAGTATTTTGAGCCAAGGGTTTCAAAATCTATGCAAGGAGAGTAATGGTGTCAGTTAAAGGAGGCTGAAAGTGTGAAATCCGGTTAGAAAAATATGAATTCCATCTTGAGGTTTTTCTTGGGATGATATACATAGCTGCAGACAGTATGGAGAAAAAGCTTCATGAGATATTTCCTAATAGCAGATACCGGAACAACCCCAACCTACTTTATAGAAAATTGCATTTATTGTTAGGAACTGCTGTAATACAATGCCAGCCCCAAACGGGCTACCTCACACTAAGCATGTATGGGATTGTTAGAGCAAGAATTATGCTTATGGTCTCAGTCTCTTCTCATGAGGCAGTTTGTATGCTTTATATGGGTGGTATAAAAATGCTGTTTCTTAGATCAAGTGACCAAACTTCTAGAATTTGTAGTTTTCAGTTATGTAGGCTAATGGTGGACTACCTTTTTTCATGCTAGTGACCATCTGTGTGGTTTTCACTTATAAATTAAATTAAACCATTTTGGTCAGTTTAACATAAATGGCTTTATTTTCTTAATGTACTGAATAATGAACCCAAAAAATAGGCTGTAAGAAAGTAAGTTATATTTACTTTTCTTCTATAAATCAAGATTCTAATGTCCGTGTTGCCTTTTAGAAAATTGAGAAGATGTACAGCTGTAACAAAACTGCCCAATGTCCCCTACCCAGTGTGATACTATTCCCATGGGTTTTAAAATATATTGGTACCCAGTAATTAAGTTGAAATGTTCCACATTTAGCACTTTCAGCTTGAAAAATAATTCTGCATTGTGATAGCTGAAAGACATATTACCTACAGATTCATCCTGACCCTTATGTTTATAGGCTTCAGTAGGAAAATATTGGGGCTATTTCACCAAGAACTCTTAGGCTACCTAAAGGTTAGACTGACAGTCACTTCAGCTAGCTTGCTAGAACTCTGCTCTTTGTAAAATTTAAATTTTCAACAGGCTCCTAGGGTGCAAAACCTAAGGATGCTTGGTGCAGCAATCTTCTGTTTTGCTTGAGTCAGCCTGTTTGAAGTGCTGCAGGATATAGTTCCATACAAGCTTCTTTATAGAACAGTGTTTAAAAGGATAATGTAACATATGCTTGGTAGGTGCTTACTGATTAATTGGGGCCGGAAGCTTTTATATTAAAAAAAAAAAGTGGACCTGAAGGCTGTCATAAAAGCCTACCCAGTGTTCTTTGGAATACCAGTACTGCTTTAAGAATGCACAGCTTTAATGCAATTAGTCTCCTAAAATCATAGTGAGGTCAAATTTCCATATTATTCATCCTGACCTTTTGTATTACAAATATGCATAGGAGAAGATCCCAATATAAAACTGTAGTTTAGTTCTGAATCTATTCTTTACACAAAGCAACCGAGTTCACACTCTGGGATTTTTTTCCCCAAATGTAATGAAGCACTTGGTTTTTTTACATTGAGCAGCTTACAAGGTATATTTAATACATCTCTTCAGTGTTTCACATAGCTAATTACTGGGTGTAGTCACATATTAGCTATTCTAAGGTGTCATTCCATAATTCAGGGATCTTGGCATCCTCCAATGAAAAATAAATTCTTGCTAACATGATCTCTTATCCCTGGTTAGTTTATTTTTCCAATAGAATGATTTGTTTAATATGCATAGATGCTGGGGGGACAGGGAGAACCCTGTGTAAGTGTTCATGGTTCCCTAAGAAAAGCTGCTTTCTTTAAATCCTGCTAAAGTGAAGGAACAGAAGATGACCACAGCCACAATTAACTTCTTTCACAACTGAAATGTATTATACAAAATACAGCCAATGCCACTGAAGAGAAAAAAGAATTAAATTGGAGTGTCTTCTATTAATCCTGACAACATTAGGCATAGCAATGAGTATCTTGCTTTTGGTATCTATTGTATATTCTAGGAAGCAACATACTGGAATTCTTTCCGCAATGAAATAATTATCAATACTCACCAATAAAAAAGCAGGGCTAACAAATTTCCAGCACAATCTCCAGTAGAGGCCTGGCTTGAAGCCCATCATTTGTTGGATATCTTCGCTGAATCTGTCCACACCTAGAAGGGATGTAAACATCAGACTGGCGTAAATCTAAACTGATAAGATGCTGGCATACCCCAAATCATCTGCTTTTTCAGAAAGCAGGCAATAATGACTTCCAAATCATAAGACATAAAACAACATTGATCTCCTTACAGTGATGTCAAAGACATCTACTCACTGAATCCAAGACTCATGTGCCTGTGAGCACTTAAGGTCTGTTGCAAATAGCATTGCCATTGAAAAGTGGCATTTTACGAGTATCTAGAATTTAAGCTGTGAATGGGACACACATTTTTTTAATAGTTGTGGACTGTTGTAACCTAATTACTCAGTACTATTATGAGTACGCTGAAGGAGAACCCAGCCCCTTACTCAAACTGCTTATTGATAAGGATGTAGATTCATATGATCCTTAACTTATCAAAGGAGGTTTATTTGTTCCACTTAATGGCATACTTTACTTATCTTTGTGTTTCACTAAACACCACAGGGAGTTCAGTATGTCTATAACAAATGTAATTTCATCTTTTATCACCTTTCCAAGGAACTGGGTAGATGCTCCTTCTGTTCAGTGTAAGTATGTACAAAACTACATTAGCTAGAAACAGGTGGCCTTTTTTAGAATATCTTGTGTGTTTTTGAAAATTATAATACCAACTAGATTTTTCTAAAATTGTTACCTCTGTATGCATCTAAATATCTAGTGATGTAGCTATTGTAGATACATTAGAAGATACATGATCTGTTCATGTGCGTAAAAACCAAGAGTAGTCAGAAATTTTAACTGCTGCAGTAATTAAGACTGCAGAGGATAATGTGAAATTCATTAAATGAAGACATAGATTGAACATTAGTCCTGCTAATTGTACCAGGAATATAGAATATGGGTTTAGAAATATGGATGGCTTGATTGATTATTATCCGTCTTCAGTGTTTATTGAAACACTTTTTGCATTAAGTAGTTTACTATAGTTTACTATGCAAAGCAAATTTGCATTTTATCGTGACTGTAAAATGTCCAACTGAATGGTAGCTTTTTTGCAGTTTTTCTTATTGATTCTATTCTGGTTGAACTTACCAGTATGAGGTATGTTTCAAAAGTTTAATCTAAGCCCATGCTATTTTCCACACTGTATTTTAAAATGGTGTGATTATCACTGATATATGGGGAAAAAATGTCCTTCTTAGTTTTCTTCAAAAAGAAAACAGTCTCTGACTTTATGCCTTGGAGAAATTGGCTCACAGAGAATTAGTTCCCTCTAGTGCAATCTGTCATGTCAGACTACTAGTCTGTAATTTATTATACTTGATGTGTTCAGGAAGTTTAAATTTAATTCTGAACCCTATTACGTAAACAGCAGAAATGCAGCTTTTTGCCATGTATATTTGTTCGTTAAAGAGGATGTATAGTTTACCATAATAATTGTTTGTCTGTGTGTGGATCAGTTCAGTAGGATTTATTTAATGTATTTAATGTAAATAATGAGGACAGCATGAGTTAGTCCTTTACATACAGCCAGGGTATAAAGTATTTAGAAGGTCTGGACATTTGAGTGTAAAGTTCTCTTTGATTCCCCCCCCCCCAATATTATGTACAGGTGAAACAAAGTAGCCAAAAGGATCTGCAAATGCTCTTTAAATTTAATCTAATTCTATTTGCAGTGCCTTCTGTGAACTTTAAAAGCGACTGAATTTCAACTGCTATGAATACTGACTGAAATTTATCATTGTGCAGAAGGTCAAATGTGAGGACTAAATATGTAAAAAAATTTTATTCATAGGTTTCCAGACAGACCTACCTAGAGCTCAGATATTGCTTCAATTTCTACTGAAAATGGGGGATAAGCAGTCCTTGGTCTGAGACTGCTTTTTCAACAGCATGGTTTTCCAATACTACATATCTTCAAACCACCATTCTAAGAATCAACCTGTAAAGTAGAATGTAGCTATAGCTACAGATGATGGTACCAGTAGGACTTGGATTTTTCCAGTTCTTGAAAGCATTTACCCCTTTTTTTGTGCATGTGTGATTCTGTAGGATAAACTGAAACTGTGGGTGACTCGTTTAGTTACAGGAAGGAACAGGTATACCACAAACAAAACTAGATTACTTGCTGGAGACCTGGTGTTGAATATAGAAATAATCTCCTTGCTTTTCCAGTGAAAACCAAGTAGGAGATATTTACAATTTATGATCAGATCCTGATTAAATACACTGAATCCAAAGAGAATTTCAGAGTAATTTTGGAACTAATAAACACTGCAGCTGCCTAAGAATGTCTCCATTGTAATGGTCTATTAAACAGTGCAGAAAATTTGGCCCATTCTCTATGTACGTAATATTGTGTTGTCAAGGGAATTAAATCAATATGCAAAAAAGAACTGATTAGGAAGAAAGCGAAAAGTAGATTTGGCTATAAATGCAAGTTAACTTCCTCATTCTGGGACAACCTTCTTTCATCTCAGTGATGCAGAGATCAGAGTTCAGATAGAATGAAAGTCTACATGTTACCGGTACCTCCTGCACCCGCTGCCTGCTAGACCTTTGTAAGTCATTGTGCTGTATAGGCTCAGCCAGTGCCTTCAGAACCACTCATCTGCACGGAAGCCCTTAAGCAGATCCTGGCCCTGAGGTGAAACTGCTCAGTGGCTGTAGCTGAAATAAATTGTGTGGATGTTTCCAAAAAGTAGTGTCATAGCTCCAACAATCACTTGGATCCCTACAAGCAATCTTGGTATGTGTTGTTCCCTCCCCATTTTGCTTAACTTTGTGTTGTATATGCTTAGATTTTTTTTTTAATTTGAAAAGTAAAAATTGGTAATAACGCCTTTAATGCCATACATACGACTTAAATGAATCCAATAAATCAAGTGAACTACACTGAAATAATATAGTAGTATAGAAAACAGGTATATTGAATCAATCTTCAAGTTATTTTGCACTTAATTCCCTTTCCCTGTGAATGTTCCTTTGCTTCCCCCCCACCCCCCACCCCGCCCCGAGTTTTAGTTCTGTGGACATGTGCAGCAGTGTATGAACTCACCCGGTTTCTGTGAGCAATGAAGAGCTGTAGTGAAACTGCTTAATTGATCTGTTCTATATTTTTGCCCTTAGGAATTAGAGTAAATCATAGAACCATCAAATTATTCCTGTTAGAGGAGTTCTTGGGCGGTCTCTAGTTCAGCCTCTTGCTCAAATCAAGGTCAGCACAATTCAGAACAGCTTTCTCATGGCTTTGTCCAGTTAGGTCTTGCAAATCTCTGAGAACGGAGTCAGTAAGCACTCTGTGCAAACTGATCCAATGTTTAATTATCCTTGTATAAAAAAAAATGTTTTCTTCCTTCAGATTTTGATCATGGTCCTCTGTCTTCGCATTGTGCATCTTAGTGAAAAGCCTGACTCTCTTTCATGATAACTTCCTTGCAGGTATTGGAAGGCCACTATCAGGTCCTCTCTAAGCTTTCTCCAGGCTAAATAAGCTCAGTTCTCTCAGAGTGTCTTCACAGGGCATGTGCTCCAGCTCCTGAACCTCTTGGTGGCCCGCCACTGGACTCTCTCCAGTTTAACACCACCTTCTTTTACTGAGGGTTAAAACCAGTACACAGTATTCCAGGTGCAGTCTAACAAGTGCCAAGTAAGAGAATAATCACTTCCTTAGTCTCCTAGTTATGCTTCTGTTACAGCTCAGTATGCTGTTGGTCTTCATATGCTGGCAGGTCACTCTTCTGGCTCATTTAGCCTGATGCGCACATGCCCAAGCAGCTCATCTTTGAGTGCAAGTAGCAGATCTACAACAGTATCACTTCTAGTTTATCTACCTAGCAATTATGTGAAGAAGTTGCTTCTGATACCTTCATCTCTAAGAACCAGGATCTAATCTGGACACTTCTTTAAGATGCCTGAAGAAGGCTTCTTCCACTTCCTGACCCTGATCAGGTGCTCTGTGAACAATATTCCCCACGATGTCACCCTTGCTGGCCTCTGTCCTGACCCAAAAGCACTCAGCCATGCTGTCATCCATTCACTACATTTGAGTTGCTCTTCTGCACATGAAGACGACACCTGCACCTTGCTTCTGTCCTAATAAGAGTGTATCTATCAAATGCAGAACCCCAGTCGTAAAAGCCTTCACCCAGGAGAAGATGAGGAAAGACATTGTTCTTTCATGCAGTTCAGCAATTGTTGGCGTTGGGAATATGAGAAAGAATGGATAAAAAGAATATAAAAGCCATTATGTGGCGTTCATTTGCAAATCTTAGAGCACAGAAAAAGGTATCTGTTGATTAGCTGTGTGGTGAAGTAACAACCATTATCCCTTTTTGTTCCTGAGTCTCCTTTCTAACTCTGGAGCAATGTTGTTGGTGGTGGCCCTCACCTGGTGGCAGTAAGGGAGTAAGCCATACCAGTATCATTCCCAAACAAGGGCAGCTGCGCTAGCATAAAATCAAGTAGAACAGGAGGAAACATTTCTCCACCGTGACAGTGCAGTAAGCTCTCTGAGTTGGTTTGCCCCATCTGTATTTCTACTCTATGGAAATGTGTGCATTTGTACTTTGTGTCTCATGGCAGGCACACATCCATACAAGAGCAGCTGGGAGCAAAGATGAGTTCCAGCAGTCAGTATATGGGTAATTTCATTCCTTTTTGCAAAATCAAATAGTCGACCTTTGATTTTTTTTTTATTTTTTTTTCCAAAAAAATGCATCTTTTGGTCTGAAATTTCAGTCTAAGGGAACTTTTCTTGAAATAACTTCAGTAAATGTAAGCAATGTCATTACAGGTGAGGATGAAGATCATTGCTAGCTTGTACTAAGCTTATTCTAGTCATTCAGGGAGATGTTCACATTAAAATCTGAGTAGAGATTTCCCTGCAAGTGAAACCGAAGACCAGTTTTCTGTCCGAGGGAGAGGTGTCTGGCTTTTCTTAGAATATTCATCAGAGGGATGATATCAGGGTTGTGCAAGAGGAGAAATGGTAACAAACTAGAAGTCATAACTAAAATATATTGGCATAGTAAAACAAACTAGCTGTCCCTTCTCTTACACATACAGGTGGCCTTTGCAAGAAGAAACTTCACAGTAAGTGGTCATAGGTATAATTTGAACTAAATTTCCACCTTTTTGGTCTGTGCAAAAATGTCAATGCTTGCCTTCAGGCTGGCTTAATATTCAGCTGGGTCATTAAGGCAACTAGGGTCTATCAGAAAAAAGAGGTAGACAAGACCATGCCAGATTTAATCAGTTTAAATAGCACCTGGGGCTGTAATAAGTTATTTATAAAGCAACAGGTCATACTGTGTCAGTAAAAACATCTGTCAGCTGCTTAAGACAAATGAGTAGATATTTTCCCGGTCGTGGGGAGGCAGGAGAGAGAAAGGAAAGGATGATGAAGGACAGAGGGTGCAACAAATAAACAAAAACTGACTAACCTTGGCTTAGTCTGTGAACCACATACAAAGCCTAGATATTGTAAAGTGCAGTAAATCCTATTTTAATAGGAGCAGATAATACCTTGCCCATACTAACTGAAGAAAACTTACATGCCTCTGCTTCCAAGCTAAGCTTTGATCACTCTTCTGCTTTCAGCTTTTTTTACAGGGATTAAAGACAGTTGTCTGTGAAATCTAGTGCCTTCACTCTTTTGAGAGAGAAGAGCATATGAGCTGCTAGCTCCATGCGGATGTTGGGTGACAGAATTAGTACCTTAAAGCTAAAAACTATTTCTTTAGTGGATTGAACGGGTTTATGGATGAATGCCATTCTTGCACTCATCAACAGTTTTTAACTGTGAGAATTTGACTAGAAGAATATGGTGGCACAGCATGGATAGGTGAGTAAGTGACTGAGTGGTAAATGGCAGTGAGAATGACAATGTCTAAGAAAATGGCAGTAAGAATGACAGTGTCTAAGAATCTTCTGCATATAAACTATCACTGAATAGAAATGGCAATGACTTTCAGGGGAAGAACAATCTTATTTGGAATCAGGGCAGCTAGTTCAATACAGGCTTCAGTGGGAAGAAGATTTGTAGACTGCTATGACATTGAAATCTGGTAATAATGAAAAGAGTTGTGACCAGTGAGAAAGTCTGACATGAGAATAAAGAGGAGATGAGGAAGAAAAATGAGCTGAAGAAACTTGAGTAATCTAGCAGCAAGCGATTTCAGATATAACAGGTAGTTTGGACTGTTGTAGTGAAATGACTTACATAAAACCTAGGATGTAGAATCCTATTGTTTTACTTGGAGAAAATGAGATACTCTTTTGGGTGTCCTTATAATTTTTCTAACTCTGTCTGTGACAAGATAAAGAACTGGTAGCATTCTCCCCAAAAGAAAGGAAAAATCACTTTTAGTCTTTCTTTAGCAAGATATGCCTAATTCATATTAAATTATGACTTTTTTTTTTCTGCTTGATTTGGTGACTTAACAGTACTTTGGAATTTGTGCTGTTCTGGGGGCAGCATCTTTTCCAAGTGACTAAGCTTGGGGCTATGAATTGCCTTACCTTTCTATATGATAGGGGAAATTTTGAACTCTGTATCAGTGCTAGAACATAAAAAGTACTGCTCTAGGTTGGGGGCGTAGGGGGAAAGGGAAATATTTGAAAGACTGATTTCAGATATTTAAAACCACCTCATCTATTAAAGCTGAATTAGGGATGGGGAGAACACCCACAGACCAGATATTTTCTCATGACTTTAAAATCGGTGGTTTAGTAGGCTATATATATAAAACCAAATATTCAGATATTTCTACTGCAAGCAATATTCAGTTTAACCTTTTTGTTTCACTTTTTTGAGAGTAGTAGTAGTCAACTCTGTCACTTATAGAAGACGCTTTTTTTTCCTTGGTGAAGTTAGCGCAGGACACTTTACAAGACTGTGAAGTTCTTGGAGGCTAAGGACGGAGCTCAGGCAGACTAAGGGTCCTGCTACTTTGTCAAAGTCACTGTTGTGGAAAGTACAACTTCAGTTTGTTGGGTTTTTCCCAGTTAAGGTTATCCAAGTGCATTCATATGGTTTTAGAGCAATGAATGTGGCTGGTTGCCATCATTGTAGTCATTTATACAGTGGGAAAGAAAAAAATGTTTTTCTTCTTTCTTATGAAACTTGTGTATCAAGTGTCTTGCTTTTGATTTATGTTACTTTAGGGAGGAGAAAAATATTAATAACCAAATAAGGCCAGGGAAGTTACTTAATAAGCTGGGCATGTCTTCTGAGATCTGATTTTAAATTGTGAGCCATTTTTTTTCAGGTTACTGTAGCACATCACTTCATTCTGGTTGCACACAGTGATTCCAGCCTAGAGATCAAGTGAATACTCCTAAAGCCTGCAATACTGAGGATAAAGCAAATTACTGCACCCTTTTTGTGGCATAAAATAGTATGAAATACTAGAAATAATACTATTTCTGGTATCTAGGATGGTGGGTATTCCATACTGTGCTATGAAATAAGATAAACTTTAAACCACTAGTGTTTTACAATTAAGAAGAATATTGTCTCAAACAAAAGGGACTAATGTAGGAATTACTATAACTCTCTAAAGTCAAACTACCTTTGTTTGTATTGAATGGGGGAGCTTGAGAGTGGCCCTGGGGAAATCATGGAAAGGAGGAATAGGTGAGCCTGTATTTTAGGCTTATCTAGTTTCTTTGAAACTACCAGGTATAAACCTGCTACTGCAAGTCATCAGATATATTAACAGCTGCAAAATACTGGCAAAAGTAGCAACATTTCCATCCCACTGCAGTCTCCTTTACAAGCCAGTTTTCTTTGGCTTTGTGCAGGATTTCAAAGTTTGGCCCACTGAATGTCTGCATTCCTGTCACCATTCATAAATCAGATTAAAATCACTGTATGAGACCTGGCTTGTCATGGTATCATGCGTACAAAGCTGTGCTGTTTTCCCTGAAAAGAACGTGTAAGCTTGTCATGAGCACTTAGAATTTTAGAAAAGATTTTTCAGATGCAAAATTAAGTGCTTACCATAAAACCAGGAAACTCCAATTGCCTCCATTAGAACAGCAAACAGTATTGAAGTCCCAGCTGCAAATGTGTCCAGGAGTGTGAGCACATAAATTCCACCCTAGGATTGAGGAGTTAAAAGGTGCAACAAAATGAAGTTACAAATAGAATCACCTCAGTAGTTTAGTATCTAGTTAAGAGAAGTCTGCTTTACTTGACACATTATCTTAACCCAAGTAGGTTAATATGGAGCTGATGCTGCAAATGCAGGTTCATATTTGCATACAAAATAGTGGACTCCAACTTGCAACTCATTACAAGAGGCTTCCTTTCACCTATGTCCTCACTGAACCAGGAAACGGAAGCCTCAGCTTAACATGATTAATGAGTGCTCTTGGCACTCAATGTTTTCAGTGGAAGTTGAAGGCACTGGCTCTTCGGGGGAATGCTCAGCAGCTTGTAGGACAGGGCCTGTCTGCAACAGTTAATGAAGATCTTCCTAAATTATTGGCAGGAGTGCAAGAGTTTCTGCAAGAGTTTCCACAAGCCATTATCACTCGGTTTGTTCCTAAAGCCAATTATTCTGTAGTCCAGTGAATCTGCAGTCTTAGACTGATGTCTCCTTTTCTCAGAGTGCCTGCATCTCTCTTTTCTAACGTTCCTGCAAAGGGAGCAGTCGCATGTTAAGTCTGTTACCAGCCCAGCCTGTAATTAGCTTTGCCCTCTTTAGTTCCTTTGCTGTGTGGTATTAGCAAGCCTTTGCTCAGTGGAGAGAGTAAACCAGATCATCTGCCTGCACAACAGCACATTTCTGTTCTTCTGTGGTTCATGACATTTACTAACTGATTTTTTTTTTAGCTGCAATTTGACTACTTTTTGCATCATTTTACAATGTGGTATGAATTTGTGTAAATTACTGCTCGTTTTATTTAGTTCAGGCTAACGAGGAATGGAGCACCACAGTATGTTTACTTGTTTCAAAATGAACCTGAATAATGTGTTTCAGAACGTTATTAGCAGTTGCAAGTACATTTTTATTAAAACCTTTTTTTACCAACAAACTCAATCTGACTATGCCTGTTCAGAAGGGGAGGAACAAAGGAATTATTTTGCATGGTTTTACCAATGGTGTAAACAGCACTTGTGTTATTTAGACCTCTAGGTGATTTTAATCTCTGCAATCAATCAGTTTTCTTCTTTCTCATAAAAAGATGTTTTTCGGAAACAGCTGTGCACATTTACAAAAATAGAGACAACCATACTTAGGCCTTGTCTAGGTTTTTAATTCTGTGGGGACATGTCCGGAAACTGACTGAACTTTGGTTGTTTTGTTAGAAAGAAAATGTTGCTTATTGAATGACATTTGAGTTTGACCTCTTGTTTTTGCTCTACACCTGCTCTAAATGAATGCCTTTGCTATCAAACTTAGTAAAGTGAATGACAAATATGGTTTTGTAAGAAACATGTTTTGAAAATATAGCCTGAAAACTTCAGGGGACAAAATCAAACAGATTAATTTAATGTGATGGCATCACAAGGGTTTTTCTTTGTGCTTTGTACACATTAGAAATGTTCTTCTCCAATTATGTGAACATTTGGACAAGTCTGGGCAGTTTTGTGCATTCCAGCTGGTGGGGTGGACTTAAGTCTAAACAGGTGCCATTATTTAAAAGCTAAAGCTAGGTTGTTATCTTGAACTGTTTTAGCTCACTTGAAGGCAGTGGAATGGCACCCATTGACACCTGTTCAGGTTCTTAATCACTGAATTTGTTCTGATCTTGAACTTCAGGAAATTTTATTCCAGTTGAAACTTTGAATAAGGAAGGAGCACGTTCAATTCTGTAGGCAACAATGGAGATAGCATGGTATTAAAAGGATAGGTATTCAAAATGATATATCTATTTTTAGTGCCTGAAATGTTTTCCAGTTTGAGGAAACTAGAGTAAAAATATTGGGGTATTCTTTTAGTGTAAAAAGAGCTTTGTTGCTAATAAGCCTATGACATTTCAGTGTTCGTAATAATGGATCTGGAAAAAATTTCTAGGGAAGGGGAGGTTCAGCACATCTGCTTTCATGGTGGCTACCTCAAGTTTGAGTTGCTTACAGAGCTTTTTATTTTTTTGTCAAAAAAAAAAAAAAAAAAAGGAATGTTCTCTCCAACCTAGAACACTCTGATTCTCATCCTTTAACTAATTGTCAAAAGCCTGGTGAGGCAAATCATTCAGGGTGATGGTAGTGATAAATACAGGTTACTAGATGTTCAGGATAAGTTATCCGTGTGCTTTTTATGGTGTTAGGAGTAAGAGATAAGATATAGGTACATGAAGGAACATTAAGAAACACATTGGGGAGAGGATATCATTATTCTAAACTCCTTTCACAAGAAGGGAATGCTTCTTATTTGTTTCAAGATGAGAATAGCCGGATGACTAAAGGTCTGGTCACTTGAAGTCCTTAGTTCCTCACACAGGAATAAGCACTCAACACAGTTCCATTTAATGTGATTTCTAAAAAAACCAAGCAAACACACAAACTCAAACAAAAACAGTAGCACAGACAGTTCTTTGGAACAAAGACTTGTAGGTTCGCTTGATAGCTAATGATCTTGTGCAAAAAAGCATAGAAGCTTCATATAGATAAGCCCAAAAGTAATGTTCTGACCATAAAGTTGTCACCTGACCCTATTTATATTTCTACCTGAGGAGGTTAACTGCATTTTTAAGGTAGCTTGCTGATGGAAACTTTTGTTGTACTTACATTGGTGATGCAAAAAAGGGCAAGTAGGAAAGTGCCAAAAGAAACACCAAAGGTGAAGAGCTTTCTGTGCTGCTTCAGAATTTGGAAATCATCTGCCAAGCCAGTGATGACAGCCTCCATTCCGCCCATCTGAGGAAGGGAAGGCAAGAACTCTGGTTAAATGCTTCTGACTGTTCTAAATGCAGGTCAAAGAATGTAAAGCAGCTTGTATAATGAATTCACAGCCGCTGTATTATTTCTGACATTTCAGCTGTAAATCACCGGTGTTCTGAGGCATAATTTATTTTCTCATGGTAAAGAACTGAGTCAGGGAACTGGACATCATGTGCCATGGTTGGTGGCTCGACAGCTGTATCCTCTGTGGGCCCTTTGCTGACTCACCAGGATAGTGAGTAGACAGTACTTTGGGAAAAATAATGTAATTTTAATATACTTTGGGGAAAAAGCTAGTAGTTTAAGTAACTAACCTCTTTAAGAGGTTTCTAATATAAAAACAGACACAACAAGCACCTAGGGGAAACATACTGAACAACGATTCAGTTGAGCCATTGATTAACCAAATCCAGTTTGACAAAAATATGTACAGACCTGGAAGAATCACTGCATAGGAAGCTTGATGTGGTTTTTTTTTTTTTTGACAACACTAAAGAATTTTACTGTGTTTTCTAGAAGTTAATGCTGGACATTAGCCATTGTTTTGCAGTACAGGAAAGGTACTTTCCAAGTTTTCATTGAAATTGCTGGGTTATATAGGTGATGAATTTTAATTTCTTTCCACTAATGAAAGCATTCTACACACACCTGCCCAAGAAGTTGTGAAAATGAATTCCAGTCTCCGTAATACATTTATTTAATGTTTTTGGAAGGCTGGACTCTATGCTTTCTCTGATGCTAAAAGATCATTGCAAGACCTGGAGTGCTTGGTGCAACACAGTAGTTGGTTAGCAGGTGCTGACATAGCCTTTCCTATAAGAATTTGATGAAACCAACAGCTCTGGTTGAAGTTAGCAGCAGAGAGTTATCTCTCTAGAATTTGAATGATTCCTGTCTAAAGCCAGATTTCTGGGGACAGTGGACTTTTTTAAAAAGGTAACTAGTGTTCACTAGTGTAGACTTGTATTTCCTAATGTCTGGGGGGACATCGGTGAGTGCCCTGCAGTTAAGATGGGTTAATATTTGATGTTCTCAAAGTTGTTACCGTGCTGGTACTTAAATGGTCTTGGAGAAGTTGAAAATGGAAACAGACATCTTGGATTATTTTGGCTAAGGACCACTTCTTAATGTATCACAATTTATTCCCCTTGTTAATTCCCTATGCCAAGCTAGATACCTAATCCAAAAAATGTTTCCAAACATTTGTTCCATTTTCTGTCCTTTTATTGTTGCTTGCTTAAACTCGCATGATCAGATTTTTCTTTGCTTAAATATTTTGACAGTTCCATTTTTGTACAGGTGTCTGTATTTCTATGCCAGTGCAGGCTTGTATGCATGAATAAAACTATACATATGTAATTTGTCCTCTTTAGCTTTGGGGTTATTTGATTTTTTTATTTTAGCTTTAAAAATTTTAATTTTCCCCTCAGGGACTTGATCAGTCAAATGTGGGGGGAGAGTTGAGAAGACCACCATAAAAAAAAAAAAATACTGTATGGCCTGAGTTTTCTAAGGTAAATAACAAAAAATACTGAGCAAAACATGAACAAGCAAATCCCTCCCATTTTAGAAAGAAACAGCTAAACTTGGCGACAGTTTATCATTTCATAGTACTTTAATGAGCTCCACAAGAAAGAGCTTTCTCCACTTGTAGGAAAAGTGTGTTCTGCAATCCAAAGCCCTGTGTCTTTGTCACTCAAATGTTTCTTTACATGGCCTGAAATTTACTACTGTTGCAAAGTTAACTGTTTTGGATCTAAACACTTCTGAGCATGTATTTTCTTATTAATTCTGCCCTGTTCCTACTGGTCATTCATGCCCTTCCACAGTGCTAAACCCTTCTTTTCCATGTTTCATGTTTGTTCACAGCTGAAAAATGGCCAAGCTACAAACCCAGAAATAATCTTGCCTCAAACTTTTGGATATGGATCCAGATCTTAGTGTGTAAAGACAAACTCCATTGAACCTGAGCTGGAATCCAAAACCACAAACACTTTGGAAACATTTAAACCTGAATCTGACCTTTACAACTCAGACCTGACTCCACAAGATCTCATTCAGGTCTTTGCCAATGAGTATCAAAGCTTCCTGCTGCAACCTCATTTTTCTTAGTTTTGCTCTCCTCCATGTCACTTCATTCTTTTCCTTTCTTGTCCTTGAAAATCAATGAAGTTTTCTGAAGTTGTAAGCAATGGAAACACTGGGGAGTTTTGCCATTTCCAGCAAGAAATTGCTAGATCATCTCTGTCCTTTCAGAACTACAAAAGATACTTCTATGCTTTAGAACAGCAAGAAACCCATGCCCTACTAAAATGATGAATGGTTCATGGTTCACTATTCCTTAAAGACCCTGTTTGTTTTTCCCAGAATTTAATCAACCTTGAAGCTAGATATAACAGCATGTCTTGATGCCTTTTTGGCAAGAACAAAGCAGTACAAAAGTTGTTAGGGGACTTGGGATATTTTCTGGACTGAAGTTTCTGTGATCCTGAATATTATGGCACAGTAAAAGTCATCACGTTATGGAAAGAGCAAATACTCTCATTAGAGTAGACATTTTACAGTAAGATAGTAAAATGAAAACACTATGGAAATACTCTGCTGTGATTTTTAAATTGAGACTAAATTTTACAGGAAATTCTGTGTTGCTACTTGTAGAAAAAGATCAGACTACCTTCAGACACTGCATATCTTGAGCAGATTAATGAATTTCAGCACATGTGAAAAGCTCTTCTAGAAACGATTCTACTCGGTGTCTTACTGTGGCTTGTGTTTTGCAAGTAGGGTTCCAAAACTTTATTGCAGGTTCATAGTGGTAATAGTTCATAGCAATGATGTTGGGTCATACCTTTAAATAGTAATAATTGTTAATGAACAGCTGCTCTGCAAGGTCATAAAAAAGCAGCAGTGAATAACTTTGCTGGCTTGTAAAAGATTTGATCTTTTCCTAGACCTCTTAAATATTGTCCTTGAATATACTGCCAGGAGCAATACTATCGGTATGTTGGCTGTGACTGTGAAAACAGATTCAAAGAATGTACAGAATGCTTATTTGAAATGTAATAAAGCTCCTGTTGAGTTACAGAATATAACAGTACAGGAAAAATGTCAAGGCTAGAAGGAAAAAAAATACTCACAGAACTGTCGATGCCAAGAGTAAGAAGCATGATGAAGAATACCACAGCCCAAAATGTAGATCCTGAAAGAGTTGAAATTGCCTCTGGATACAGGATGAAAACTAAACCAGCTCCTGAAATAGAAAAGAAAAATAAAAAAAAAAAAGTATTACTAAATGATGTTTCTTAGCTTCACAAAAGTGTTCATTTTAATAAGATGAATTATGACTAAGTTGACTTTTACATCAGTCCATATCACACTCTGAGTAGCTGTTAAAACAAAATCTGTGTTAAACCAAAAATATATCCAAGGTACTTTAATAATGTACTTGTGACAGTTTTGTATTAAAAAAATTATCCCCTTTTTTCCACTTCTAATAATCTTTTATGGGATTCACAATGTTACTAGGTATTTTTCAACTATATAGTAGAGAAGAAAGCCTGTGGATGTGGACTCCACTGGTGGGAGAACTCTTCGATGTGATGAGAGATAGAGGAACTGAAATCACGTGTGACCCCAAACGTAGCAGAACGATCTAAACCAGTAACCTATGGCACTGAACAGCAATCCTTTTGCAAGATGCTGTGCAGTGGTAAATGCCTCTTTGTTGCACAGGCTGAACTTGTGAGGGGCAAGGTGTTGGGGAACCTTGGTTCAGTAGAGGTGAGATGAATCAATACCATTTAGAGTTCACATTTCAGCAAGGCATGTAGACAGAGAGTTTTAGTTCCGAGTAATTTAATTCAGGTCATTTCCAGGAGATTTTTCACATGCTTTTTTGAAACAAATATAAACACATTTGCAACGAATTGCTGGACAAACAGAGGTAAAACTAGTATAAAATTAACTTCCTACCTTCAGTGGCTACATCCTCAATTTTAACTTTGTGCTCATGAGCCATGTAGCCCAATATGGAGAAAATTGCGAATCCTGAGATGAAGCTTGTGACACAGTTAATGGTACTAGTCAGCAAAGCATCCCTAATGATGGAGAGAAGAACAGCCCAGTTAAAAAAAACCACTTTAAGAACTAGATAGGAGTTGTCCTATAGCGATAGGAAGATTCTTGTGAAAATGCTAATTGTGCAGTTATCCTGATAATCAAAAGCTCATATCAGCATCCTATGCTAGGAAATTACCTAATTCTGTTTACTATTTTGATTTAAAACAGAGTTCTGTTAAAAAAAATCAATAAAGCTATATTAAATATTA